>NW_020189293.1:1222251-1227473 GCF_900000015.1 Plasmopara halstedii
TTTGACGAGCTTCCGGCGTCATGAAGAGGTTTGCGCCCTATATGATAAGCCTGTTAAGGGTTTGTCTTCACAATCGAGAAGTTCACGCCAGTTGTTTACTTCAGTCGTGTCTGGATGACCACCCGTAGGTATGAACAGATCGCTCTTGACACGATCGTGCGGCGCACGAATTCCTTCCTGCATATTAATGTCATACTGTACAGCCGTGGTCGCCACCTTGGATGGGTCAAGGCTCGACAACGGTAATGCGTCGTGTACCAGACGCAACACTCTTGCATGTCTAAACTTTGGAGGTCTTCGATCACTCCGTTCTGTCAAAAATGCTTACAATCTGGATAGTCACGATGTTGAATCCTTATTACATTTCCAGTTACGTCTCCATCAGTTCTACCATGCTTTTGACAGAAAATGGCTGCATTTCTGGATCAATATTTTGGGGAAATCAGTGCTATGTTCACAAACACGGCTTCACCTTCCTTCGTGACGTCATAGACCTTGTGATCAAATCCAGCATCAGGTCTGAAAGTGATAAATGCATGTGGGAGTGGGTAATCACAGTAAGCACCCCGCTTCGTGATCCAAACGATATCATCTGGAACGGTGTTTTCATCCAGGCCCAAGTAAATGAGTTCATCTTTACCATAATAGCCAATAACCTTGCTCTTCACGTCTTTGTCGGTGAAGGTTAGGTCCAATCAAGGATCCAAAAAAGCATTAGTATTAAGCTTTTATGGCACTACATCCCCATCGGTCCAATATTCGGGTCGGTTTTCGAGCCTTTTCTCACGTATACTCTTGCTCTTGAGTTGTTGCGCACCATCAGCTTCACTGTACTGCGGTGCACTTTCATGAGCGTGAGCATCCGTCAAACTTGGATTCACCATATGTAATCCACCACGCGCAATATTTACGGTAACGCACGTAAGATCCTATAAATTTACGACCATAAACAAAACAACTCATATCTTTTTTGTACAATCCCAGACTGGATTCATTGCGTACAAGCTTGTTGATGAGCAACGTGCCACGCACTGTATCTGCCACACTATCAAAATGCAAAGTTGTGTCTTCATTCTCCACTTTACAGCGAATCTTTTTATTCTAAGCATCCACCAATGCGTCTATTCAGCATCTATATATTATAATTTGGCAAAAAACAGGCGATAAAAATGGCGTATTCTGGCTGTGTTCCACGTCTCCAAATTTCGCGTCAAAGGGGATGCAAATGAATCCTTAGTCTCTACGTCATGCAGCATATTTTTGTTCGAATACATCTATTTTTAGTACGACAGACCGCAATTTGGATGCTGCAGTGCCTAGTACCTACTCGCAGTGTTTGAGCGGTACATGTTACTCGATCAAAGCAACCAAAAGCTGTAGGTCTTCCTCGCATCCATCGTCAGCATGAGCCAACGCAGCGTCGTGTATACGTGGGATTGCGCGGTCTATACACTCACTAGCAGGTGGCATAGCCGATATCGATTCCTTCTTCCACTCACGGAAAAGATAGTCAGAACTCTCATGCAGCGAAGCTGCCGTAGCACTTTTGCTCAGAGGAAGTTTGGCTAAGGTCGGTGACCTTCGTTCTATACTTAGAACCGGTACGAGTGTAGCGGATCGCAATCCACTTACTCCAATAGTAATTACAACCTTAACGCAAGGCAAAAAACTCTGCCGTTTAAAACGTGCCTCTATTTTTTGGTTCTACTTGCGGTAAAGCCGCCTATATCTAAATTTATTGGTTAACCTATTTATTTAAAAAAGCCTAATCAAATGTATAACTACTGGCTGTTCCAGCCACGTATTGATTTCTGCCTCGCTGGTTGCGAGTACGCCTGCGGGCAGAGCCCTTCTTTCTCTCCAGCATGCGGTGCAACTTCGAATTGCACAGTAGCCCAAGCCGAACCTTAATATACTGTAAACAACAGACTTAGACTTTTTAAGAGTGACAGGAATCGACAATATGGTCAGGATCTGGTCACGTTTTCCCTAAAGGCGATTTTTGACAATTCATGTGATGTAGCAGCAACCCCGAAAATATTATAGGAACATCCAGTCAACAATTGAGTCCAACGTCCAGAGAATAGTGAGTTTAATTGGGTTTTTTGGAGCTTTATCACAACAGCAATTTATCAAAGTGCCATCTATAATATTAATTTCACTCCGCGTCGAGGGTTTTCCCTTTCATTGATCAATAAAATGCTCTGATTTGTGATATATGTAAGTCGTCTTAGTCACTACGTCTGAAAGCCACGAACAGTATAGCTGAAAAGCTAGGAGAAATTACGCCAACTGTTTTTTCCCTAATCGTACTTTACAACGGAGAACCTTCTATCGGTACAGCAGCAACTTCAACGACGCAAGAGTCACAAGTTTTTGATTTCAGAATTATTTAAAAACCGCCTAATTAAAAGCTACTCTTTTGGAGACGCAACCTTTAAGCTATATTTCAAGGCTGAAACTATATTGATAAAAGCAATAGAAAAAATTTCCACATCAAGGATTAAGCTTGGCGTCTCATCATTGGTTTAAATACTGCGTTACACAGCTATGTTAGCTTAAGTACGCCTTTTCGGCTTCCTCACGGTAAATTCGTTTAGCGTAGATTTGCAAAATATCAAAAATATTTAACGCAATGAAACACCAGCCAAGTGACACACAAACGCAAAACATCAGCTATTAAACTTCTTTTTTCGTCGATTATTTCTGCCCGAAGGGCAAAACAATGATTGCAATAGAGGCAGTGAGCGACCCAAGTCCAGCGATGAGAAATGACCGACCTGACTTTCGCTACTGAAGCGCAGCGCTTTTCTATTATCTGTTACTGAAGCTCAGCGATAACCACAACAACTCCTTCAGGGCAGAAAGAGAAACAGAGGAAGAGAAAATAGGTAATCTAATGAAAGAATGGTGTCTCCAACTTCTCACTTACCAAGTATTTGCTGATCGATTGTGATAAATTACCCAGTAACCTCTTCGGTGCAATACCAAGCTAGTAAGGAGCGTATCAAATTCGTACAGATGACGGTTGCTTAATTTACAGCAGAGGCATTTTTCAAGGTATCTGTGGATGTTTGGAAGGTCACACTTCGATTTTTAATGTGGCGCACATGACAGAGTCGGCCCCACAACATTCTAACAACAAAAATCATATCCAAACAAACTATGTCGAGAAGGCTAGCGCAAATATTTCAGTAATCTGGATGGTGTCAGACTGTCTCGACTTAGAAGCAGGCACACAGTTCTCTTTGAGCACATACTCCAGCGAGCCCCCGCCTGCAGCTGATGATTCTCCTTTATTAGCACTTTGATGGGAGCAGACTCTTCGTTAGCTTCTTCACGTCGTCTACTAATAACATAAAAATGCTGTCGACAATCTTCTTAAAGAATGGACCGGAAGTACGAGGGTGGCATGTTGGCAATGACGGTTTTCTAACTGCTATCTTTTGAGACTTGTCGAGCGCTCGCAATAATAAGTCGTGAGAGACGCCATCATCACCACTTATGGCTGCGAAAGCACGAGCTGGCAAGGCGTTGGTGTGACGTCGAGATGCTGTACGCCCCGCAGCTATGGAATGTGGGAGGCGTGCAGCATAGAAGCTGAAGAATGAGGGAGTCTATGGTAGCTGTTGTCCTGTCAGCTAACTTGACGTGCCTTGCTCTTAACTAATTGATGTCGCGAATGTGAACCTTACGGACAATGACAGTATGATATCAGTCGATTTTAGAACAGAATTGTGGATGACTAGCTGGCGAAAATCTGCTTACGACTTTACTCTAAGTAATCTGTACTGATCATTTGCTCATTACGCTTGTGCTTTGCACTGGTCTTTACTTTATCGCATCTGCAAGAGTAAAGCTATACAGTCGAAAGAATTTGTTATTGTACTATAAACTAAGCAGACTTTACTGATGAAGAGCAACGTGAAAGTACAACATAAACGAGTCATGTCCCTGAGAAAGCTTTTTAGTTCATAGTCGAAAATTGTAAATACGTTCAATTTATGGAAGAAAATCCGTACTCCTGGTTTGCGTAAAATGATCGAGCAGATGTTATGGTATCATTATCGGGTGAGAACTATATTTGAGTTCGACCCGACAAACCTGACAAGGTAGAAGCTCAAGCGAAAGGTGCTCAGGAGGTAGGTTGTCGAAACAGTGATGATTTTTAACGTGATGGGTTTGAGGCTGTTGTACAAAATCGCATCACGCTACAGGGGACAAACAAGAGTTTCAAATTAAGAATGAATCATTACCGATACTCAAAGCAAAATGTTCGAGTTATAATAGCATATGGCTAGGTACAAGTGGTATCTTTAACAGATGTCAGACCGTTGACAAGGTGTATAGCTATGCGCTATCGTCTTCGGCAGACACACCCTAGGTCCGTCTTGCAGACATCATACGACTTCGCCGTCTCTATAGAGATTATACGTCCCATCGAGACCAATGGGGACACGCAATCGGCGTCGTCCAGTGTCCCCATCCCCTGCTCCATCGGAGCCTTGATGTTTAATAACAACATTCGATGAGAAGTTGCCACTTCCACAATCTTCGCCCAGTGGTTAACGTGCCACTTCACGCACATCAGAAGGGCCTTGCCCACGCTACCTCAGATTTCGTCCAACCATGCCACTCTTGACATGTAGCAACTGCTTCGAAGCGTGATCAGGGATCAGTGGGTTACGTGCCACTCCACATTCTACCTGCTGGCCATGCTCGGGACTCTCGTCCGATATACCTTCGGGCTCCGACAACTTGAATACTCCAATATCCAGCACATTGACCGTTTCGGTCCAGTGTCCGCACCAATTGCGCTTCCGCTTCCTATTTCATGACGAACCAAAGCTTCACCAGGAGACGTGCGTGGAGTACCCAAAGTCTCCCACCTCGAACCGATCCATGTCTCATGGGGTCCCAACGATCCCATGCCAAGAATAAGACCATACCTTTAGCCCAAGTCCAAAACTAAGCAGCATTCCACGCCATTAAAGTAAAGAAGCTTGACACCGAGGTCCACAAGGACCTCGGCACATTGACACAAGCCCCCTTCGCTAAGCGAAAAGTGACGGTGTCACTCAATCGCTCTATCCGCTCATCAACACACAGCCAGCCTCCTTCGTTTAAGAAGCGTCAATCATATTTGCGCGACACCCCTGAGCTGATCAGGATCGTTCATGGCTTCACAAAGCATTTCACGGTCACTTTTACGACCAACAAGC
>NW_020189293.1:1227483-1238505 GCF_900000015.1 Plasmopara halstedii
AATCACCCCTCTCTGCCTCATCCTGGCATACCGTCACTTCTGCCTTCCAAGCACTGTTTGGGACATCTTGCACTATCGTTGCTGTAAATTTTAAACAAGCCCATATCGTGCACGGATGCTATCGCAGCTTCTTTTCCGCTCCAAATACGCTGTTCTCTACTCGTAGAAGTAAGTTCTAGCTCATTTAATTTTCATGTGGAGAGAAGTGTATGGCTCCTAACATATTCGACCTCCAGTCGACCTACAGTGCTTGATGTTCTAACCACACCATTTCTAGAAAGAGATCGTATCTTGAAGCTTGGTGCAGGCCTAGCCAATGTCCCACGCTATCAAATTTCTCAGACGTAGCTCGAAAGATCAAAAAATCTTTTAAGACTTCCACCAGTGTCCCAATCGCAAGACGCATGGATATCGCATCGAATCTGGCATCGTAACCACCTCAGCGCACCGTCAAACGTGTTTGACAGTCGCGCGACCTACTGTACCCTGAATCTATCAAGAGTTTTCACGGCTTCACAAAGCCGGAAACTTTGATATCAATAGCCAAATACCTTGGACTGTTAGTCCCTTCTTTTCAAAAAAAAAAGCCAATCTTTCCAGCGCTGATTCACATTGAACCCAACCTCCGTGAGGTTGCATAGAAATCAGTAAATTCAGTAGGCCGCCTTACGCCTACTGGACTTGGCATTTCCTTGCGAGACTTTTTTTGTTCACCTTTGCGTGGGATTCCAACATTTCGTACTTTCCAGCCGAGAGCAGAGGAAGCACGCAACGCGCATTTGTTTTGTACTACTAGAGCATATATCCCAGGCCTTCGCGCTTTTTCTAAGAAAGCGATGGGCGTACCATTCAATCCAAAGTTCAGCTTTCACACAGGATTCAATACTGGAAGTGGAAGCTCATTAAGCGCACCAGAGGTGATAGACCTCAGCCATGAGGAAGAAAATATATTCAAGCTCTTGGAATAAGCCGCCTACGCTTAGAGACCGTCCATAATGGGGTGGCCGTCATCGCCATCGGGAGAAGGCCAAACGGCATTGGTGGACTAAAAACTTAACTCCTAGACATAGTTCTCTCTGACCTTGACGGGAAGACAAAAACTCTGAGCGCGATCAGTACGCTTGCAAACACTCGCAACATTTGTCGCTACAAATCGTCCTAAGTAATACAAATTTGCTAAATGTATAAGGAATAAGTACTTGCCCATTGGTTGGCATAGTGCACCTAAGCATACATGTTTGGTGGTTTGAGGATCTGATGCCGTATCTTCAATCTATTACTTTGGTATTTCACCTTCAACCAAAAGAAGCCTTTGCTTTGTCGGTTTTATATAATTGTAATGTCGTGAGACTCCATGTCTTGTCATCTTAGTCTCTTTGGAAGAGACCTCAGCACGAACAAGACTATAAAATGAAACGGCAAATTTAATCAGCTAGCAAAACCCAAAAGCTCTTTTTGATTGTTTCTTATTTACTTTAGTCACAAAGTAGGCCTTTGCCTGCGATGGATCAATCACCACGCAGCAGCAAGAGTGAAGTATGTAGTAGCAAAAGCGATCGACCCACCTCTGAACAGCGACTCAACGGCTTTGAACGGCCATACTCGTGTGACCAAGTGGTCTCATGGATTGGCCACTTGGTGTCAGCCCTTTGGTTTTTCTTTGGGGCAATAGGCATTCTTTATTTATGTTCGAGCAAAGGCAGCGACGACAAGGAACAAATTTGTACTACAACTTTCATAATGGTACGACGACAATGAGCTGGTAGAACAAGCCGATCGTACTGACAATGCACCTGTCTGTATAGACAATTGTGGCTGTAGGACTGCACGTGGTGAACACGACGGTCCTGATCATTTCTTGGAGATCCTGCGAGACTATCGATCCTGCAGAACCTGCAGAAAAGTCGCTGCCGAATGGCTGGTGTGGTGTCAGACTCAGTGGGCCACGATGGGAAAAGACTCGATACTGTGCTCAGTGTCGAAAATCTGTGCCGGGTCTTGACCACCACTGTACGTGGCTACAGACGTGCATTGGTAAAAGCAACTACGCACAATTTTTTACCGTGGCGTGCACAGGAACAATACAGTTTTTATTGCAGGTTGTGTACGCAGGGCTTTGTCTATTGTGGCTGCACAATCATTTGCTGGACGATGCAGGAGCGTTTGATTACGTAGTCGTCGGTTGTCTTGTGACGTGCTTTGTGACCTCCTTCCCATGCATGCTTATGTATTTTGTGCTCTTGGGTTTTCATCTATGGCTCATGATATTGGGCTATGGCACGTATGAATGGATGCTGCGTCGTCGAAAGGAGCAACGAGCTAAGAGAGCAAAAACCTCGACGGATTCCTCGAACACGCAAGAGACTACGTCTCCAGAAATCGATATTGCGGTCGTTAAGACGTGCGAAATGGAAGCAGAGGTACAGGTTAGAGAGGTGAACGTGCTGTAATCTTATTTCGAGCAATTGTATCATTAAAAGGTTAGATGTGAGTAGAGGTAGAAGCAGAAGTCCCTATAAGTATAAGAAGCAGCATTGCATTCCTTTTGTCTATTATCTTGAGCTTAATGCTGCTGCTTAACCTGCGTTACAGCCTTTTCAAAACGAGCGCTAACATTCGGTAACAAACTTATATGCGAGTCAACGCATCGACTCACGCACGCATCCATATCCTCCTGCGCTCGCTTAATCTGCTTTTCACTAGGATTACCGCCAGCAGACAGAGCATCTTGTGCCTTGTCTTGACAATCCTGGGCACAGCGCTGAATTCGATTTTGAAAATTTTGCATTTCTTGTTGTAAAAATTGGTTCAGCTGTTGACTCGGCATCTGGCATCGCTCCACAGCGGCTGCCAATTGCTCCGATGACCAAGTATTGTTTTCAAATACTTTCGCTGCACATAAGTAGCCGTCGCGCTGAATGCCGCGGAGAAGCGTGCGATCCAAGCGGTCCACCATCTTGTCCACAGCATCTTGCAGCTTTTTGTCGGCCATGGTTGGTGAATAAAGAGCAATAATTGACTAAAAGTATTTATCATACTTACGCACACTACAAAAAAGCTCCAATCATGGACTCGTCATCACCTTCGGAGCTGCAATTAGGCGCACTGTATGGGCGCTATCGCCATTGGCGATCTCTCCCAGCACATTCAGTTGATTGCTCGCTAGTTGACCAATCTAGAGGTTCTCTCTGCGCTCTAGTCGTTCAATTTGAGGCGTTAGCACGAGAAGATTTTCGTGTAGGTTTCGCTCCCGCTCTCGAGGTTTCTACCGAGTCCGGAGACGTCACAAGCACTGAAAGACGTAATAGACCTCAAATTTATTGGAAATATGAGGTGGCTGTTGGCACAAGCGGAAACACGGAAGTGGTATGGCGTAAATCGGCCTCAGGACGCAATAAGGAAGTGGATCTGGCTCGAGTTTTTACAGGCCGCACATGCTCAGCCCAAGAATTTGTGCCTTACTGGGTAGTAGTGGACGTTCAGAATGGCTTGCTGTCGTCTGGTGTGGGTACTCAGTTGGGCCATGATGTCCTTTCGACAGTCCAGGATCAAGACTTTGTCTTTGTGACGGAGGTGGGCTTTACGTCGTGGGATCAATCTGTGTTAATTCGAGGCATTCAGCTGTATGGAGTGTACGAGGGTCAGACAGAGGCTCTTGCAGCTGCTAATGTGGCGGCGTTTCCTCCCCCTAGACTGATCGTACGGGCTGATCCTCTAGGAAAGAGGGACATGCTAACGCCGGAGCAGCACCAGCAGTATGAGGCAGAGTATGCAGCGGCAAAACGACGTGCAGATAGATTTGGCACGCCATTTGCACCGCCTGATATCAAGAAGTTTGTTGATTCACGAGATGTTAGGAAATTTCAACGCACGGGTGCCATTGTGTCTGGATTCTCGACGGGAATTGATCTCACAAGTCAGGAAGAAAAGACCAAGCGTGAACAGCGCATGAAACGCTTTGATACGCCGGAATTTGCTGTAGAGTACACATCTGAGTCTGCTCGAGCGCTGGAATTAGGCTTGACGCAGGAGGAATGGGCTCAAAGGCAATATGACCAGGAGAAGCTGCGTGCTCGCGCGCAAAAGTTTGGACTATCGGTGGAAGAGGATCACTCACGAATGGCGATAACCGATTTGGAGCCAGCTAATGCTAAGATTCGTCGCGAGCGATGTGATGTAAAAGCCTCTGCTTTAGAAGGTCAAGCAGTGGTATTTCGTACCGATGCACTGCACATGTATTCGCTCGATAGCCATTTTCAGCAAGTTCGTACAACTGACGTGATGGAATATTTTGTGGAATTTGCTCCGGCATACGTTGAATGGCTTAATGACAGTTCATGCACAATTGTGTTCCATGACAATTTTAACGCAGCTAGAGCTCTCGTTGCTTTGAGCCAAAAACTTCCACCGCAAACTTTGAAGCAGATGAAGAACGAATTGGCTGTTGATGCGCCTGTGGCTGGAATAGATGTCGACATGGTGGATACTGAGAAATTTGTCAGGGGCGCTGCAATGAAAGACTCTGGTAAGATTGACGTTCCTGATGTTGATTTTAATAGGTCGCAATGGCATTTGGGTAATCGCATTAATAGTCGCACGCAACATGCTGACAAGAGTTGGCGAGTATTACTGCGAAAGGCGACGGATGATGATTTTCCACCTGAGAAAATTCCAAAACAGGGTATGTATCACGCTCGAGGTAGCTTGCGCCTGAACTCACGTCATCGCAATGACCGAGAATATGGTACTGGATCGCGACGAAGCGGGTCTGACACACGAGCTCATCCCTATGGTAAATTCAATGAGGACCGTCGAAGAGAGGATACGTCTGGCCGTCAACGAGGCAAAAAGAAGGGTAACCGTGATAGTGGAAAACCGTCAAATCGTATTCGTGTAAATTCGGATGGCTCCATTAACATCATGCGCAGTGAAGTAGCAGGAGAGCGGTGATGTATGCGTATTTTGACGCTGGCACAGCAAGTATAATTACATCTGAATATAGACAACCCAAAATCAAACGATGATATGTCGCGCATAGCTCTGCTACTTGCTTTTGCCGCTACATATAAAATATTGACTATACATTTGCACTGATCGATTCTCGACAATACGGGCACTCGCCAAACACTGTGTGAAAGGTTTGGCGCGACGTCGGCAATGCACGAAGCCAATCATAGAGGCATTTGGCATGAAAAGGTCGATTACACTTTGGATTTTCGCATAGATGGTCTGGAAGGCGTGAGTTGTTTTCTGCATGTTGCAACGACGCTGCAATGTTTTGTTGTGCTTGCTCTTTGTTGTCTTCTTCATCTTCCAAACGGTATGAATAACAAATTCCACACTCAATTGCAAACTCATTTGGCTGTGTCGTCTTCGGAGACGGTAGCGTGATTTCCAGCACATCCTCTAGGTTTTTGTGCAGAGTTTTTGTTATATCCCATTTACTCAAAGCATTGTGATTCCAGCGTTCACGCAAAATCCCGACACTTGCCATGTTTCCAAAGAAATTGAGCTCGGTTAGCATCGCCATTGGGTCGATCGGATCGACTTGGAATTGCACTGACGCATATCGTTCCAACGCCAACCTTCTACGTCCTGTAGCTCTTGTCGCATGATGCGGCTCAAGTACACACGTTGATGCATCTAGAGCATCCAAGACGTTCCAAAACTCTTGAAATTTATCCAAGAAATGCTCAAATTGTTTGACAATCCCAACCAACACTGTCTCGTTTTCGCTGGGGGGCCACTGAAGCTCAAAAGTATCAGGTGCATCTACAAGACATTTTGGCTTTGTTGTAAACCCAGATAGCTCAAATTGCAGCGGCAACAAAATGCGAATCGTATGAGTTCGTCCCGCTTTATCCTTTGTCGTAAGCTCTAATGAGCGTAAATCATCGCTAAGTTGACCCAGTCGATTCCAGCCCACAACGTCCAATTCCTCCATTAATTTCGTATAGTAATTGGCACTGGGTAATGCCTCCTGATGATTTAAATGTGCTTTGCAACAAATATCCACTATTTCTTCCAATTCTGCCGCAAAACCCGCGAGTGAGGACGCCTGCGCCAGTCGCAGCTTTAAAGTCGCACTGTGCGGCTTCAAGTGAATTGCTAGTGCACAATCCACGTCCAGCCGAGCTGCATCAAGAATTGCTCGACCTGTACGCTCATCATACCTTACATTTCTCACGCACACCACAAACTCATCGTCATTCACGCGTATGTACCCACGGTAAGCTGATTGTGTGGCATTTTCTGGCACAAAGTGCATCACTGTGGTCTTCAATACAGAGAAATAGAGTAATTCGGCTTAAAAGTATCAATTAACAACATTAAACACAGGCATCTTGCTGATTTTTAAAAAGACTAATAAAGCTCATTTTTATCAAAATGCTGACTTCGTTGGTGCGTCCTGCTGTGCGCTGCATGGTTCGATCGCGTCGTCCCCTAGGCCATCATCAATCATTACTTTTACGTGGCTGTTCTTCGGTGAAGAAATGGGGAAAAATAAATGATAGCATCGAAGCGAATGTAGTTAACATTGTACAGGACTGTGGTTCCTTGCGCGCAAACGTCCCAATCCACCAAGCTATTCAAGAAGCCCAAAGTCAAGGTCTAGATCTTGTGCAAGTATCACCATTAGGTAAAATGCCGACAGTCTGCAAAATTTTCGACACGAATAAGCGGCTTTATGAGCTTAAGAAGGCCAGCAAGAATATGATGAAGCAGCAAAAGGTCAAAGTCGACAAAGAAGTCTTAATCGGTGCAAAGATCGCGGTAAGTGCGTAACATGCATGACTTTATTGATCACCAGTTGTTATACTCACAATATAGTATCTGTGAATGATTTGTAGCCAAACGACTTGAGCATGAAGGTGGACCAACTTAAGCGGTTTTTAAGCAAGGGCCATAAAGTCAAGGTAACAATCAAGTATGCCCAAGCGTATCATTTAAAAGATCAGTGCCTAGAGCAATTAAAGCGCATTGATAGTTTCATTGACGCTGAGACGGGCGTGCTTATTGGTCCACCCAAGGACCAATATGGCGGAGTGTATGTGAACTATTCACCAGTTACTTAGAAGAGCACTTTCAAAGACATGTTTAGAGGCGCACGTCATAGTTTAGAAAAACAGCGCAGGAATTGCTTGCAAAAAATACTAATTCAGCGCTGCTTGCACCAAATTCGTTGCGAAAGAATCTTCTTTGCTCATTGGCGGTACATTTGAGTACTCCTTTCTGCATTTTGTGGTGTACCTGATGCTGCGTTTATTAGAGACCATCAGCACCAAACAAGTAATATCCAGTGTTTAAGGTCGTGTATAGACACAGGTCAGTTCATGTATCAAAAACTGGACACATTAATCTGCTTTGCTTTTTGCTGCAGCTTTCAGTACATGTAGACGGATAACCTGTATACATCGTCATGCGAACGAGGTACAAGCAGCCTCATTTTACATATTGAGTTAAATGGTAATTTGATAGCAATGCAAGAAGTGGTGTGTCGTCTCCATTTAAACAAACGTCATCAAAGGCTTAGCAGGTTGTAAAACACAAAAGCTAAACTAGAAGCCAAACATTTGCTACTTAGACGTTGATCACTCGAGCAAGTTTCTGAATACGATTAAGCAGCAAGTCTCCCTTTTTGATCGCGTCCTGGTATTGTGCATTCTTGGCGTCCGGACGGTTAGTCTCGATGACCCCAGCTACCTTATCAATCTTAGCATTCAGACGACCGGCAGCGATGAAACGCGCAAGCTCAGAGTCCAAAAACTCGACGCTTACACCGAATGCTGAAGCCATTGAAGCAATAGTCACACTGCGATAAGCCTCCAAGAATTGGGCATACGCTAGCACACGCAGCTCGCGATACAAGAAGCGCGAGTGTGTCGACAAATATTTGTCCCGTAAGATATAAGGCTGAATATCCACCATGGCCGTAAAAAAATTTCTGTAGTCACAGTCATAAAGGCCATTCAGAAAGTTCGTGAGGTACGGAATCTCGTCTATGACCGCGAGAATTTCGGGCGAGTCCACAATTTTTTTCTTCAAATCCACGCGACTCATGCTGAGAACGCACGTGATGACGCAGTAAAATACCATTGTTTTATATGGCATGAGCTCCGTAGCCGTGAATGTCGCGACTGACTCTTGAAATAATAAGGATGCCCTTTTGAAATTGCGAGCCATAAGCAAGTAGCAGCCCTCATACACTTTCAGCCGGTTACGACGGTCCCAATCCCCACCTTCATCAATCAATCTAAAATACAACAACATAAGCCATCACCTAGCATCACAAACATAGCTATATAACGTACGCCGTGGCTTTCTTAATGTACGTCTCGACCAGCTCTAAATCGGAGAAAAAAAGTCCGATTCGAATTATATGCAGCGCTACCAGAATCTTTTGGTTGATGGATTGCGGCTTCTCTCCTGCAACTTTAAACGCTTCGAGCGCCTTTTCCTTGTCGCCAATACGTGAGTACATTCTAGCCTTGGCCAGCAATGCTTCAAGCACTTCAATGTCTCCCAAGTTCTGCTCAGCGTCGGCTAGTCGCTCGTCCAGCGCAATCATTTCCTCGGCGTTCTTGCTTCGCATCTTACCCTCAAGCGCTGAATCGATGGGCCAGTTAAATTCACTACACACCAAACGATAAAATGGAGCCATATCGTTTTGCTTAACGAGCTCAAGAACTTGCGTCTGAGCAGCGGCTGCGGCATCCACAGTCAGAGTCGACGACGTCGTGTGATGATGTTGCAGCAAGAAGTGCAGCTGCGATAGCTTCATATCGGGAAGAGTATTAAGATCATCTTCGATCTCTTCCGAGATGTTCCCCACGCTGGCCTGCTTTGTAAGCGCAGACTTTTTATCGGTGTTAACAGCCATGGTCGTGATGGAGCTTTTTGGATTTTTATTGTGAACAAGGCGTCGTGTTTTTCACATCAAAATTAAAATTCATACATTAATGTCAGCATTTGTATTTATTTAGAGCGTTTTTGTGAGGATCATAAACCTTTACACGGAAAATTGGCGCCGTCTTCTCGTACGAGTGCGCGCCCCATAGCACCACTCACGCCTCTAGTAAGCGAGGTAAAGCATATTCAGCCGACGGGATGAAATCTGACCCTAGCATTGAATATACACAACAACACTGAGACCTTAATAATGTGTTGGCCGAATAGGTACAATTGTACTGATTGCACGGCCTAGTGCCACTTCCACCGTATGCTTTGGCATCATCGCAATTAGACACTGTCTAGCCCCGCCGACATTTATATTACCCACTAAATCATCTGCGAATGAAAAAGCCCATGGATCACGAAGAGATTTACGAAGCCGCTTGTCAGTCGTGGCTCGAGAAACAAAGTACAAATGGGCTGCCGCTTAAGCAAGAACAGGGGGCTTTCACAAGTAAAGCCCGCGCATTAGTGCCATGAAGTTCCTTTGCGCTTGAAGCGAATCTCGGAAGTGCCAGAGTGAACTACCATGACAAAGTTTTATGGCTAGAATTTGTTACGGATGAAGCTGATGGAAGCCCTTAAGGGAGAACCTGTGGACATGTCGGGTTTTAGCCTCAGGTCTTACATTGGATAGGTTGTAATTTTTGTAGATGTCGAAAGATATCCCGTAAGTTTGACTTAACTCAAAATATACGTTCTTCATTGATGCAAGGAAGAAGAAATGCATAAGAACTAGAAAAGGCTCTCGTTAGCACTCTTGTGTGGAGAGTGCGGGCTAATCTTCTATGTGATAGTCGACACGGGTCTGAAGAGTCAAAACGTTGTTGAAGACGTTCTTCGCAGCGTCTGCGCTGAGACGCCGAAGCGCTGGAGCGTATGTTGCCATTCGTAGAGTTTACGCTGAACAATGCTGTGCATTCATCTAGCGACTACACGCCGTTCTACGTGAACGGGCTTATTAATCCTCGCGTCCCGCTGACGCCGCCATCCCATGGCTCAGGGCTTGGTGGGGAGAATTAGCCAAACGGCTAGCTGATGTCAGCCCCCTCACTGTCCGTTACGAAGTCGATGACTTCCTGTCTACCAGATTGAGTGTCCTACAACACGTTCGCGATGCGATGGCTGAAAGCAAAGACACACAGAAAGAATATGCAGACGATAGAAGCAGAAAAATGCTGAAAACTTTGAGGTCGGAAACCTGGATATACTAAATGCTAAAATCCTTCCTACATATGCAGTCTCTGCTGTCTTTAAAACAACGCTCCGTCCATAGTTTATGGACCTTTTAAGCTCGAGGCCAAGGGAGGACTTGCGCATATGCTGAACCTTGTGAGAAGGATGCGCACCCACCCGGTGATTTATGTGGGCTTGCTTATGCCGTACTGGGATCCGGCCCGATTGAATGTGGAAGCGTTGGTGTAGGTTCTCAGAACCAGCAGCTGGTTCTGAGAACGGAGTGCAACAATTCTTATTTCCTGCGGCGCAAGGTGGTTCACCGTCGCACGAGTGTTCGTCTGCTCGACGGCTAGAACGCGCTTCGACAGAGCGCGATAATTCTAAACGTAGGGAAGTCGGTAAACAAAGTGCTCCAGACTCTCGAGATCTTCCGCACTGCGGTAGGTGGCCTCGGAATGACGCTCGGCGGAGTGCCGATGACGACGGAGTTAGTTCCCCAAAGCTCAAAGAGCATCGCGAGTTACCGGAAGGAGATCGACCAATTCGCCATCGCCCGCCGTCTTCTCGATGAGGATGGTGGCGTTTACTATCACGGGGAACACCTTGTGGGTCGACGTCGTCGAAAGGGTCGAACCCAATATCTTGTCAAGTTGAGGGGATACCCCAAATCCGAGAACTCGTGAGACTGTGGTGTGCCACTTCGGCAAGACTGCCCAGACGTCGTGGAGGCTTATGATCAGAAGGATCATGACGATCCGCGTTGTCGTGCGCCCCGCGCTTCTCGGTGGTAGCCCGGGAAGCCGAAGGGCCATGAGCTGAGCTCAAGATATGGTCCTGAGCTGCTGTGGTCGTAGACTCGCCCGTGTGAGAAACCACAGAGCTCGCGGGAGC
>NW_020189293.1:1238515-1242818 GCF_900000015.1 Plasmopara halstedii
GTCTCCAAAAGCCCGTAGTCGGTCCTACCTCCGGACCGAGGTGTACATCATGAAATTGAACTGGATCCGGGAACCAAATACTGCGTAACACGCCAATGGCCCCCGTCCAGGGAGCAGCGTGACGTCATTGCCGCCTATTTCTGTGCGAAGCACGAGGCAGGAATGGTCTGTGCAAGTAAATACAATTTGACACTCACGTTTTGTGACCAGAAGCCGAACGGCAAGTGGCGTACCGTTCACGCTTACAATAAGCAAAATGCTGCCAACATTTGACACAGACGCCGATTTCAAGGAAGGGTGTTCGAACAATATGGTTGGCTGTATCAAGTACATCGCACTCGACTTGGTCGATGGTCATTACCAACTGCTTGTGAGACAGAGTGACATTCCGCTGACAGCGATGAGTACTCCGAGCGGGATGCTCTGGGGAGTGGCTGGTGATGCCCTAGGGGCTTGTCAAATGCACCAGCAGCATTAATCGTCTTGTGACGCGGTTTCAAGCCCCACCGGGCCTATGCATAAATATACCTCGACGAATTCTTCGTCCACAGTCGTGCGAAGCACGGGAGGACAGATGAGGAAAACCATATCGTCCATTTGAGAGCGGTGCTCGATACGAATAAGCTGTATGCTAATACCGATAAGTGCACCTTCGGCGTTGAGGAAATACACTTTTTAGGGTGCTTCATTGAAAAGCGTAGCCTTCAAGCGGATCTCGTTAAGGTCGAGGTCATTGTGGACTGGCCGGCTCCAAAGAACCAGAGGGACTTGCGCAAGTGGCTTAGCCTCGTCAACTACTTGCAAAAGTATAGCGCAAATTATGCGGAATGGTATGGCTATTGTCGAATCTCCATAAGAAGGATACGGAATGGTGTTGGAACACCGAACATCCGGAGGCTTTTGACGGGTTCAAAGACAGACCCCATCATGCACCAGTACTGGCGTTGTCAGACCCCGATCGTCCTTTAAGTGTTGTCTGTGATGCTTTGGAGTTTGCCATCGGTTGTGCACTGCTGCTAGCAGACACATAAGGGCGATATCGGGTGATCGCGTTCAAATCTCGCCAGCTTAAGGCTGCGGAGAGGGAATTTCCATTTTACGACAAGGAATTACTTGCGATGAAGTACGCACTTGCCAAGTCCAGGGTGCACCTACTCGGCTTCAAGCCGTTTGTGATCTACACAGATCATGCATCACCATGCACTGCGACTCGGTCGTCTTACGATGGTCAGATGGCTCTCCTTCGTTGCGGATAGAATTTTCGAGGCAAAGTATTAGCCGAAAAAAATACTTTGCCTCCAAAATTCTTTTTGGCTGATGCGTCGTCACGCAGCGGTGACGTCGTCAGTGACGGAATTGATCCGCGCCGCGCGGCTACAGGCTCTCGGGAGCAACGAGTTTGGAAACTCGGACAAAAAATTGTTGGCGCGTTTGCGCGCACGGTTACACCGATATTCATTGAATAACCGGTTCTGTAATATAGCACCGATTCAACGGATACATTACGAATCGTGGTTCCTCGTGATGAGGATTTGAAATATCGCATCCACTATGCGGCCCACGATACCCCCATTTAATGGTCATCTCGGTCGTGAGAAGACGTACGGTTTGGCGAGTTGTCGTTATTGGTGGCTCAAGCTGTACAAATAGACGAGCACATATGTGCGCACGTGTGAGACGTTTCAGAGGGTGAAATCCTATCAGAATGTGGTGATGCCGCTGGCCCAGGTTACCGGTACCCTCCGGGTGTTGGTAGTGGACATTGTGTTTGGCTTGCGAAGGACTCGGCGGGCAACGGGATGTGGTGGGTTTTGTGGTCTATTTGAGCAAGATGGCTCATATTGCGGTAGTGCCAGACACTATCGACGGTATGGACACAGCGTCGCTGTTTGTTGATCGTGCCTTTCGACAACATGGACTCTGGTAGTCAATTTTCTCTAACAGAGACTGCGCTTCACTGGGGAGTTATGGCGTATAATCTTCAGGATGCTGGGCACCAAGCTGGCCATGTCAACAGCAGATTATCCGCAGACCGATAGTCGAACTAAGCTTGTGAATCGCGTCGTTAAAGACGTAATTCGCAGCGTCTGCGCTAAGACGCCGAAGCGCTGGAGCACCATCTTGCCACTCGTAGAGCTTGCTTGAAATGATGCGGTACCGGCTACACGCCATTCTACACGCCATTCTACGCGAACGATAATCGCGTCCCGCTGACACCGCCATCCCATGGCTCAGGGCTTGGTGAAGGAGGAAAAGCTGAACGGCCAGCTGATATCAGCCCCTTACTGTCTTTGGAGAAGTCGAGGGCCTCTTATCTAGCAGACTGAGTGTCCTACGACACGTTTGCGATGCGTTGGTTGGAAGCCAAGACATGCAGAAAGAATATGTAGATAGATGAAGCGGAAAAATGTGGAAAACTTTGAGGGCGGAGACCTGCTGTTAATAAACGCTAAAAAACCTTCCTACATATGCAGTCTCTGCTGTCTTTAAGACAAAGCTCCGTCCATGATTTATTAGAAATTTTATGGTCGTGGTTAAGGGAGGGGGCTTGCGCATACGCTGAACCTTCCGAGAAGGATGCAAACCCACCTGGTGTTTTATGTGAACTTCCTTGAGCCGTCCCGGGATCCGGAGCCAGGGGCGCAAGTGAACGCGGAAGCGTTGGCGCCAAAGCGGCACCCAAAAGCGCTCGGCCACCCAGAATACGAACCAGCAACTCGTTCAGAGCACAGAGGCAACGATTTCGCTTTCAACAGCGCAAGGCGCTCCACCGTCTCACGAAGTGACGTATTCGTCTGCCCGACGGCTAGGAGCCACTCCGACAGAGTGCGATAATCCTCATCGTGAGACAGTTGATACACAAAGTCTTCCAGGCTCTCGAGGTCTTCCGCACAGCCGTAGGCGACCTCGGAATAATGCTCGGCGGAATACCGATGACGACGGACTTCGTTCTCCATAGCTCGAAAAGATTCGCAAGTCACTGGACGGCGATCGACAAAGTCGTCATTGTCCGCCGTTGGCTCTTCTGTCGACTTACTTCGGATTGTCGCCCCACGACGTATGGGTTAACCCCTAACGATCCCGCGAGCTTTGTGTATGCAATCACAAGAGCTCAGGACCACTGCTTGAGCTTAGCTCATGATACTTCTACTTCCCTCGCTTTTGCCGAGAAGCGCGGAGCGTCTGATGGCGCGAGGCGTCCTGATCTTAGATGAGAATGGTGGCGTCCGCTATCATGTGGATAAACACCTTGTGGGTCGACGTCGTCGACAGGGTCTAGCTTAATATCTTGTGAAGTGGCGGCGATACCCAGACTCCGAGAACTCGTGGGAGTTTGAGGTGCCACTTCGGCAAGACTGCCCAGACATGGTAGACGCTTATGATAAGAGAGATTATATGGCATCGCGTCGTCGTGCGCCCCGTGCTTCTCGGCAGTATCCCGGGAAGCCGGAGGGCCATGGGCCATGGGCCGAGATCAAATTATGGCCCTAAGCTGCTGTGGTCGTTAACTCACACGTGTAAGAAACCACAGAACTCGCGGAGGAGTTATGGATTGGTCTATATATCGCAGGGTGACAATACGCAGGAAGTCGGCATTGCGCCTTGAGTTTGGCAACTCAAGTCAAAAATGGCGTTCTACGCGCACGTTTACTTCGTTGTGGCTTCGCTGTAAGGTAGATAGCAAGGAAAGGTTTTGGTTCCGCTGCACCCATCCCTCAGAGAGCTCCTCATCATCTATAGCGGTTTCGCAAGGGGGAGCACCATAGGAATAGGCCGCATTGCGCGAACAGGAGCGCCTCCTTTTTCAGCTCAATGTCGAGTGCGGTACCGAACCATTAGAACTACTTGGGAATCAAGAAGTGAGCTCGGAGAGCTTTCTGCTGACCAATCTCAGCTTGCGTAGTGGCGCGGGGCCCCAACTACGAAGACGTTTAACAATCGACTGATCGCGTCTTTTGCTTCGGTAGCGGGATCCACGGAGCGAAAGCCGTATTCCACATGAGGATCTAGGTCCGAACGTGGATACAATCGCATGAGAGTCGCCCTCTCCTCTTCTCTTTGTGGGCAGCTTTAACTGCGGCTCCTAGCCTCGTCGAGACGATTGGATACGATATCACTTCCTCCGGAAGTCGAGAAGTCTGGGAACGGATACGGTGTTCACAAGGTGTGAGCTATGCTCACGTCGCACTGCTAGAGCACCTCATCCTCCTCGTCTTCCTATGCTGAATAAGAAGTATCCGAATCGTAGTCGACTTCCTCTAACTCCTCGACGAGGAAATCCGTCGCTCGGGGTGGGTGCAGT
>NW_020189293.1:1242828-1243703 GCF_900000015.1 Plasmopara halstedii
AAAGAAATTTCATGACGCCATCTCCAAAGATCCGCGCTCGGTCTTCTCGTCACCTGAGGGACGTGGTGTAATGACTAGTGACTTCGATGGGGCACAGAGGCGGCAGCTGGAAGCTGCCCGTGAGGCGGATCTGGTGCGCGCTTACCCACGGCCGGTCATTGACCCTCGTGTGGAATATGGCTTCTGCCCTGCGGGTCTCGCTGTGGACGAGATGAACACGGTAACTTGATCGACACGCGTCCACATCATCGGGCTCCCGGCCATTGCGGAAGATTAGCTTGCCGAACAGAAAGCTCTTCAATCTCGTTTCCTGATTCCACAAGATTTTCCGTTGGAAGCTTGTCACACTCGTCTGAGTGCTCAATGAGGTGGCTCTCGTGTATCCGCAATGCGGACAATACGTGTAGTGCTCGCCTCTGGCGAAAGCGCTACAGATGACGAGGTACTTTTTAAGCGATGGGTGCAACGGCACCGGAAGCTTTCCTCACTGTATAACTAACATTTGAGCCACAAGGAAGTGGACGTGCGTGTGGAACGACACCTCCGATTTGAGTTTGCCAACCTCAAAGCACGCCGTCGACTCCTTTCAGATTGTCGCCCGCGACGTATGTGTTAGTACTTAACGCTTTCGTGAGCTCTGTGCTCTGCGACCGCAAGAGCTCAGGACCACTTCTTGAGCTCAGCTCATGGCCCGTCTACATTCCTGGCTATTGCCGGGAAGCGCGGGGCAACTGGTGATGCGGGGATTCTTGATCTTTCTGATCAAAAGCGTCCACGGAGGTTGGGCAATCTTGTTGAAGTGGCGTCTCAAACTCCTACGAGTTTTCGGAGTCGGGATATCTCCGCCACTTCACCAGATATTGGGTTTGACCCTG
>NW_020189293.1:1243713-1261405 GCF_900000015.1 Plasmopara halstedii
AAGAACCAGCGCGACTTGGTGACTTCAGTGTCGTTGGCACGGGGCAAATTGAGCATGGAAGTCGTTTTGTTCCAACGAACCAAGTTGCAGTGTCTAGCGGACACATAAGCTTCTTTGGGGCAATAATCGATTGGAACTGTAAATGTTCTCAATCTTAATGGAAGAGAGTGTAACGGGGTTACAAATATCCTGGTAACAGGGGTGTGTATCATACCAGATGGGCATGGTGTAACTGCACCCAAATAAGTATACGGTACGTGGGGGTAGCCAGGAATGGCGTAACTGCACCCAGATAAGAATACGGTACGTGGCGGGGTAGCCAGTAGTTAGACATGTATCTAGATCTTACTATATATATTAAGGAAAATCTATACATTTAAAATTAGGTGGCTTGGCCGCAGATAAAACAAATAAATACAGCTTACATTTTAAACAGAAGAGTTTATTAGCCTTGGGTTAAGGTTCTAACTACTCTTGGAGGTAGCGGATTGAAATCCGCTACACTCGCACCGGTTCTTGTGAAGAACGTAAGGTTGGTGACCTAAAGTAAGCTGCCTCTAAGCGCAAAGCTACGGCAGCCTTGCTGCACCAGCTCAAACCTTGCGTACACCGTGTCCTTTTACCGACCTTTTGACTTTGGGGGGGGATCACTACAAACGACCTCGACGAGGCTCAGAGACAGCAGTTGGATGCTGCCCGCAGGGCGGCTACGCGCACGCATCCACGGTTTGTCCTAGACCCTCGTGTGTAATATGGTTTCCGCTTGGCGGATCCCGCATCTGAAGCGAAGGATTCGATCACTCTATCATTAAACGTCTACGCGGTCGGGCCTGGCAGCATGGCGCACCAGTGCCTCAGCGTCTCGGCTCAGGCGCTGCGACGGACGTCTTCAACGACGCGATTTATGCACTCAGTTTGACCATCGGTCTGCTGATGAACCGCTGTTGACATATCCAACTTGACGCCCAGCACCTTGAAATTCATCGACAAGAACATTCCAGTGAAGCGTGGGTCTCTGTCAGACTTAGTTGACTCCGGGAGTCCATGTTGTCAAAAAACACGATCCACAAACAGCGTCGCTGTATCCACACCGTCGATGGTGTCCGGCACCGCCTCAAGATGGATGATCTTGCTCAAACGGTCGACGAAGACCACGACACCCGTGTACCCCCCGAGTCCTTCGACAGGCCAGACTCAAAGCCCATACTCATGAACTACCGACACCCGGTGTGTAACGGCAAACTGGCCAGTGGCGCCGCCACGTTCGGAGAGGGTTCCAACCTTGACACGTGTCACACGTGCGAACATAGGTGCTCGTCCATTTGTACAGCTTGACAACGCACCAGCCAAATCATTCTGCTTTCCTGGCTTGTATTTCACCTCGAAATGATATTCTGCAAAGAATGAGCGCCACCTTGCCATCCTCGGCGAGAGGTGAGGCGACTGAGTTGCAGTGCGTAATGACGCATGATCTGTTTAGATCACAAACGGTTTTAAGCCAAGCAGGTACACCCTGAACTTGACAAGCGCATACTTCATCGCAAGTAATTCCTTGTCGTGGACTGGGTAGCTCCTCTACGCAGACTTAGACCCTATCTCATCCTTCGGCATCTGCTTGCAGCAGTACACAGCCGATGGCAAGTCCGAAGCATCAGAGACGACACTAAAAAGACGATCGGGGTCTGTTAACGTCAGTATTGGTGCATGCAGAAGGCTGTCTTTGACCCTGTCAAAAGCCTCCCAATGTTCGGTGTCCCAACACCATTCCGCATCCTTTTCAAGGACATTCGACAATGGCCGTGCTATTTCCGCATAATTCGCGCTATACTTGTGCAGGTAGTTGGCGAGGCCAAGTCACTTGCGCAAGTCCTTTTGGTTCTTTAAATTGGCCAGTCCACAATGACCTTGACCTTAGCGGGATCCGCAGGAAGGACACGCCTCTCTTCCGCTCAAAATGCAAACTGAACTTTTGTTTTTTGCGGCAAAACCGCCAATATCTAAAGTTATACGTTTTTCTAATTAATTAGTAAAACCTCATTAAAATACATAGTCCAGCCTTCTTGTTAAGGTGTTGCCAAAACCATCCATAGATTACACGTCTTGTGTAACCCACACCTTATATGGTCGCATCACCCATTACCTAATATGGAACTCCCCCACACATCTCGAACTCGTCCATAGACGAGAGCGTAATCAGAACCTCAAGGAGTGTCGACAAAGTTCATGAAATTAAAAAAAAATCAAGAATGTTGCCGCATGAAAATTTCTCCCGCTGGCCTTACAGATGAACACGACAACGCATTTTTCATGTGAAAAGGCTCGGGGTTCACTACACTTGCCAGTTTCTACATCGGCAAAATTGCCTATTGAACATACTCCGCTTCTGCTTCTTCTGGTGTTGTGTCATATTTCAAATAGTAAAGTTTTGTCTTGTTTCAAGTTCAAGACTTGACCAACATAGGAACATGAAATCGGTATTTTGCTCTTATCAGCGTGAAATGGTGAGTGCCCGTCTTGACGTTGACGTCGCGCTTCAGAATTTGCAAAGTCAAGCAACACGCGACGTTTCATATCTTGTTGTAAACTGGTTTGTAAAGGCACAAAATAGAAAAAATGACGAGCCTACCCTGTCTAATAAACAAGTTGGGCCGTATAGCAGTCGGCAACATCATTAGGCAGTAGGATTACCGGTGCAGTACTCACCGACATCGCTGCCGCTGATTCAGCCGTAATTGGTGCTCGAGAGGGGTTTGTGAGGTTAACATACACTCACGAAGGATGTCGAGTATCAGTACTGGACTGTCAAGCTGAGCTTCGGGGCTATATACATAGATGTCTGAGGGCTGCGCCGTTGAGCATCAAGCGGCTTCCAATCGATCAAAGGCATAGTCTGACGACGTTATCGGTCAGCGATCGTTGCGACTTCGGCGCGTCTTAACAAGCAAGCTGGTCGCCTTGAGTAAGGTTTAGTACAGCCGTAATGACACTAATTTCATTATCAGGATTGTAGTGTTTGTAGAGGGAGGACATGGTATGCTCATGCGAAGTTGAGCACTCACGTTTTGGACGTTCGAGCTTCAAAAAAAAAATGATACAGGAAAACGTAGAGCAGCAGCACTTGTATTAATTAAGACGAAACACAGAATAAATCAATCAAAAGCTAATATGGAGAAGTATCAAGCGACTTTCTGAGGACGAATCAAGCATACCGTATTACCTACGTTGAATTGCTCAAAGATGTGACTTTCTGCAAAAACAAATCGGAGTATACTGCTACACCAAGCCTGAAAAGACCATGACTATTGCTTGCCGTCTTTTTTCTTGGCAGCCTTCTGCATCTTGGCGGCTTGTACATTCACCTTGACATCGCGGGTGAAGGGCAGATACGTGACACCTCCCATGAAAGGAACTAGCACCTCTGGAACTTTGACACCATTCTCATCTTGATAGTTTTCAAGGATGCAGCATACTGTACGTGTGGAAGCACAGAGCGTCGAATTAAGCATGTGCACATATTTCTTCTCACGCTGATTTTCCTTCTTCACACCGCAGCGAATCTCCATGGCACGCGACTGATAGTCCGTGCAGTTAGAGGCAGATACAAGCTCCCGAAACTCCTTGTAAGCTGGAAACCACGCTTCTAAGTCATACTTTTTGATAGCAGCATTGTTGAGCTCCCCTGACACGATATTTACGACACGATACGGCAAGTTCAACGACTGATAAAACTTTTCGGCATGACTCATCATTTCCTCGTGCATGGCAGCTGAACTCTCGGGGTCCGTGATGCAAAACTGCTCTATTTTGTCAAATTGGTGTACGCGGAAGATACCCCACGTGTCCTTGCCGTGCGAACCAGCTTCTTTACGAAAGCAGGTGGAGAATCCACCGTAACGCAAAGGTAACACGCTTTCCGTTATCCATTCACCCTTGTGATAGCCACAAATAGGCTGCTCGGATGTGGCAATGAGATACTTTTCGTCCTCACCAATGACTTTGTACAGCTGCTCGTCGAAGTCGTCGAGCTGTGCCACAGCAGCCATGCATTCTTTGTTCATGAAAAAAGGCGGCTTGAGCATTTTATAGTGGGCCTTGATGAGAAAGGAAGAGGCGTAAGACATCAGAGCCTGTTCAAGCAGATACCCATAGCCTGTAAGAAAGTAGGCGCGGTGGCCAGCTACCTGTACACCGCGCTCGGGTTCGTAGCCATCGATGCGGTGCAGCACCTCATGGTGAAAGTGGAGCCCTTCTTTTATGTGAGGAGTACCCCAAGTCCGAACGATCACGTTGTCGTCCTCGTTGTTTGAGATAGGCACCGTGGGATCTACAATGTTGCCAATTTTTGGCAACTCGCGGTCCACGAGTTCCTTTAGCGCTTCAGCTTCCTTCTTCTTTTCAGGCAATGTTGCAGCCAGCTCCTTTCTTTCATCACTAATGGCTTTAAAACCTTGTTTGGCCTTGCTAAGCTTTTTAATCTCCTGTTGCAGTGCATTCATCTTCATGTTTATTGTCTCTACCTCGCCCTGTTTCTTACGCCACTGCTCATCTAATTCGATAACCTTGTTCACAATATCTACATTGAGGTAGCGCTTCTGTTGGTCAGCACGGACAACGTCCGGGTCGCCACCACGTTCGGGACGGAGGCGGTTAATATCAATCGGCATTTTGGCTAGTTGCAGGTCCACACATCGGAAGCTGATACTACTGCCACCAGACAGATGTATTCGGATTTGGTGACGTATTCAAACAAACAGATTCATAGTTTTTAAGTAGAGCTATGTATACCACCTACAAGTCAATAATGACATGGAGCTCACAATAGTGAGCCTCGTTGGTGGTGCCGCTCTTGCGTCGTTGCGAATCGATCAACGACGGTATTAGCGTTTGCAGCTCCTTTGGTAAGTGTGGCCAGGTACGAGACCAGAAGTGCGTCATTGTACTCTTGCGCAAAAGCTGCGTCGAATCGCTTCGACTTCATAGCTGGCAGCTGATTGCAGATACTCGAGATATGACGCAAAAGGTTATGGTCCAGCGGCGCTTCGCCATTTTTCATGGCATAAAGAAAGCGCAGTAAGCCGTCAACTTGTCGATCTAGCATTTTCACGGCGTCCCGGACATTGCCCAGATATGGATGTACTGCGGTAACAAGATAAAAAATAACGTCAGTATAAGACCAATATAATTGGAGAGGCCGCAGCTTTTAGACATATACATGATGACTTGCTGCCATCAGCAATCGGCGCAATCTTTGAAATGTGATCGATGGCAATGCCCTCCGTTTCCGATGTCTCGATTTTAAACGGGGCCTTGACAAAAATCATCTTCGGCACACCGTTAAGCATGTGCAGCTCCGATTCAAATAGTGAGATTGGTAGTTTTTTCTTCGTATTAGATCCTAGAATATTTGGATTAAGAATCATGAATAACGGACTCTCATTAAACTCCATAACCTACAATTAAGAGCAAGTCGTCAGCTTTTCATGCATCCTTATCACTCAATTGTCGTGTGCGTACCACTCGATGCACCGCCAAATCAATTGAAAGAGCCTTGTCACCTATCGTATACCAACCGAGCAGCTCAAAGCCTGGGAAGACCTGCGAAACTGCAGATATTTTGTCGAGCATCAGAAGGGGCTCTTCACTTCTTGTTGTTTCAATGCCACGTACACTGTTGGATCCGCGAGGTGAGAAACTCTTTATCAATTTGGATTTCTCCATTATCGACATCAACTTTCATCTCGAACGAGTCGTATACGTCGACGTCTAGGCCTCTCTGGATGCCAAACAGTGCGCCGATGACTTGCAGCGCCCCTGATTGGCTCAATTGTGAATAACACTTCTGCCGCGCATGGTGATCCGTAATGTTTACAATAACAAGAGGGTGGATCTGGATATGTCGTTCACCCCCGCCGGTAGCACCACTATCCTCGCGCTGCACGAGCATTCCCTCGTCTTCCTCGAAACTTGTCACCTCTATATCCTGCATTGAACCTTGACTCTGTTAGTCGAAATTTATGTCCCATACGTTATTCGGTGGCATTCTTTTTACTGTTTACGTCGTCTGGCAACAGATATTTGTGCAGAATAATACCGGTAGGAACCGAATCTAAGGTAACGTTTTGCACGCGCTGACTATTCTAAGCAGACAGACCCTCGAGGAGTTCAAGCGCACTGAACCACCTACTTACTTACCACATTGTAGTCCACCATCGCGACCTGCAGTCGTCGGCAGCATTATGGACGACCACGTGTCGGACGACCTGCTTTGGTCTCTAGACGTACGTCTGTCGATGCATAGGAGAGACGCAAGTATAATCGTAACTAATTATAGGTGGTCGTTTTCATCTTGTTATATGTAGCATCTGATCAAGCAGGATACAAGCGCTGATGTCGAGAACGATACTGAACTTGTACGCGCAAGCTTTTACACGCAAGACAATATGCTGGGATGCTCACGAATCGGCAGTGATTTGGTCTTCGGCCGTCGCAACACAGTCCGATTGTCTCGGGACAATGACGACACTTTGGTAGGCTATGGCCGACTCACGGGCTTAATGGGCTATGGCATTGAAGAAGACGAACTGGACGATGCAATTGACTGCATTGAAGAACGCATTCCTGCGACTTTAAGCAGTGTGCACCCTAGTAGCAGCAGACATTCGATAAGTCAACACAGTATTAGCGAGGAAACAGACAGATCCCTCTCGTTTGCATCCGACGGGGGATTAAGCGTGGGCGACATCTCAGCATCCTCACCTGCCCGAACCCGTTCGACTAGACGACTGAGTGACGGAGATCAAAGTACTTACGAGCAACGCATTGAAGCGTCTTTGGCTGGATATATCACCAAGTCACTGAACGTCGAGTCACGATATATGGCCGAATCGCAACCAGATCGAACCTTCACGATGGACGACCTTGCACTATTTGATTCACAATTTGGACGCGAGATTTATCTTGAGAGACTAGCACAGAGTTTACAGGAACAGGAGGGTGAAAAGAAATCTTTGGCCTCGTATCGAAAATCAACTATGCAGCGAATATCCACGCCCGTAGATATCACTCGACAAGGATGGATCATGAAGCGCGGTGACTTGGTTCCGAGCTATCGAAAACGGTGGTTTGTGCTGCGTCAAATGCCCCAGGGTCCGATGTTAACGTATGCAAAAGACGATCACGAGGGATCTCCAACGAAAGTGATTGATCTCAGTTCAACATCGCGGTGTATCGTTGCAACTGGGAAAAATGCGAAAGAGCATGAATTCAAGGTCATTACGTCGGCTGATTCATCGCGTCGTGAATTCTATATGGTAGCGGCCTCAAGTTATGATATGACGCAGTGGGTTTGTGCGATTCAAAATGCTATAAACTCAGGAAATCGCTCGACTTTTGATGGTGCCTCTGACTTTCAGCAGCTGTGGCACGATGCTGGCATCCAGGGGTTTCTGGTTCGGTACGGTGTGCGCAAGTGCAGCTCTCGAAATCGACTTCAGACTCGAGTTTTGGAGCTAAACTTTGCTGAGCAAACTCTTACGAACTCGCGACGAGGCGAAACCTTAAAAACTTTTCATTTCACTGACATTCGAAGCGTATCAGTGAGCAACGTACTCTCCAGGGGTGAAGAACATGGTATAATTATTGAATATCGTGGACGGCATCGATCGTGGCCGATTTTTTTGGATACAGTGGAAGCAAGAGATGATTTATATACGATCTTGCAGCGAATCGTTGACAATGTGGTATCTGGAGATGATCTTGAAAAGCGTTCATCGCGCTTGACACTGAAAACTGGTCATCTGGAAACAAAGAATGCAGGGCCTCATGCGACTTTAAGAGGCCGAATGCTGGTATGTCTTCACGAAAACTGTATCATGTTCTATCCGGCAGATGGAGATACCACAACCACGCGACCGTGGTACGTCACCACTCTTAAGGGTCTTCGTTTAGCGGTTCGAGAAGAAAAACGTCTACTTTATATTGGACGTATGGCTCTTGCATGCTCATCCGCTGCCGAGAGCCGTGACTGGTACAAAGCAATCTCGGCTGCCATGTGTCTGCCTTTGGAAATTATCGAAATTGAGCTGAAAGAGCGAGCAAAAATTCGCGCAGCTTTTCAGTCGTGCGTTTGTCGACTGCGGAAATTGCTGAAGGCTAAGGTTACCCCAGAGCCAAGCGGACCACCAAGAGATCAAAAGACTGTGGACCTGATGATTTCCAAACTATGGGAACTTGTATTTCCGGAAGAACCGTTCAAGTCGAATAATGATCCAAGGTGGCTGGAAATTGGATTCCAAAGAGGAGGCCCGGCGTCTGATCTTCGTTCAAGTGGTCTGCTTGGTCTATACTGTCTAATTTTTTTTGCTAGCTATCCATCAAGCGAGTTTCAGCGCATTTTAATGCGAACACGGCATGGTGTGAGTGAAGGCAACATGAAAAATTATCCGCTCGCGATCGCTTGTATCAATGTGGCTTCACTATTGACCGAAACGCTTGGCATAGGTGACGCAGGTACACACTCAAAAGGCTGCTCGCCGAGCGCAATGAAGACTTACAGTCTTTTTATAGCTCAGTGTGTTTCGACAACACGGTGTCCTGATTCAGTCAAGGCTTTCTCGTCATCCTGGTCTCTTAGTCATTACGAATGCTGGGACGATATCATGAGCGAGCCAGTAAATCACGTATTTGAAACAATTTTCTGTTTACTTTTTCCCGTGTTGGACTCGCTATTTGTCGAAATGGGAGCGGTGAGTTGATTCGAAGCAATTGTTTAGTGGTGTACCTTAGAATTTATATCGAATGTGGAATGTTTGCAGGGTTACATGGAATTTGGACAAGTTATGATAGCATTTCGGCAGCGCATAATTGAGATTTTTAATATGCAGCCTAAATCTTTGAAAGAGCTTCAGACGTTGGCGAACGAGCCGTGCACAGGCACGCTTATAGTGCCGACGGTATTGACTAAACAACACAAGATAGGTAAGATTAGCATGGGCAAGAAAATAGTCAAGGCGGGTGGGATGTAGCGCGACGAAAGTAGTCGAGTGTTGTCTTCCCACATAGAAATTTTGATTTCGATTGGCTTGCACAGCGATAGAATGTTATGCAATGTGCGACGGTGTCGTCGAGCCAATGAGTCTATACATATTTATGTCACATGAGTCCATGTTTCCATGAAAATATTTATATAGTACACTTAAAATATTGCTTCTTTTTGATCATTGTGCATGTCAGCCCATACCATAGCAAAGTCACCATGTGGCGATATCGATTTCGTGAAAGCATCAGTTTCGATAAATTGCATACGCTGCTCTTTTGCACGTTCAAGTCCCCAACGTATAAATGACAACAGTTGCACAGATTCGACAGTCATTTTTGCGCTCGGTCTCAACGTAATTAACATCCGAATAGCTTAAATGCAGATCATCTTGTTGCACATATTCAATAGTGCATAATTTCGAAGCCCATTTAACGTTTACTAGACAAGTTGTCCTCAACAAAATTTTGTTATTGACTCAATTGAATTTGCAAAACCCTTGACGCCTTTATTTCTAATTTTTAAGCGCTTAAAACCTGCGGGTCTTGCTAGTCGGCTAAATTCTGACTGACCAAGCTTGCTTATCTTCCATTGGTTCGCTTCGAAAGCCTGTGTTCTCTCTTCATTTGGTTACACTTCGGTTATCTCTGGCAAAGCTGTTACTACAGATATAACAGTTTCAGTTGAGAACATCGTAGCTCAACGTCTTTAGCGAAAATATGCTGGCAGATATCGAATGCTTCTTCACAAGTAACCTAAAGAATTTCCATGATGCGGCCTGACAGCATTCGTCGATACACTCGAGCAAAATTTGCAATGATCGCAAATTACAAGCCCTCCTTTAAACGTTCCGCGCCAAGCTAACCGGTCCCAATTGGTATTTTATAATTAAGAGCGAACGTCATGCGCTTAACTTTGCCAATGATTTTTCATCGACTTTTCACAACTGCGACAAATTCGTTGTATTCACGTCCAGTTTCTTTATCGACTCACAAAAAGCCAGAAATTACGTCATCACAATGATTTTACCAATTTGAGCTCGACATGTATTTTCACTAGCAGATGCAGGGCTGAATATTTCAGCGACTTTGCAAACATTTGCTGAGCTGGTGAACCTTGGCGATTACATTCATACTAAATATCAGCAAACTGCTTCCATATTTCTCAAGTTGTGGTAAGTAAACTGAGCATCAATCAAGGACACTTTACATCGCTGGGACAGGAACAAGTTTTTATAATGCTTTGTAGTCTCGTAATCTGATTTTGATGTTTTGACGCATCGTCACGCTAAGCTGCTGACAATAGGCAAGGCTTCCCAGCAATGAAAAAGTAATTGTTAAAATTGGACGAAAAGCTCGAATTTGATGCAAAGCGCGGTTCTTCTACAGTATCCTTCTTTCAACAAGCCCAGCGTGCGCCAGCCGGCAAATTTGTGCAATAGCTATTTTGATCGCGTCAGAGGCAAATTAAAATGGCTCAGCATCTCAGTGTCCAACCAGCCTCCAACATTTTCTTGTAATCATAGCGATCTGAAGTCATAGTAGCAATAATTAAAATGTATAGTCAAGCACCCAAAACTCCACGAGCGAATCCCTTGCGATCACCTACGCAAGGGAACAATCTTAAAAAGTGGGAGCATGCGTAGCAGCAAACCTGGCAAGGAAAAACTGCATATCTCACATCCCATCACAATGTTCGCATAGACAGCAATTTATGATTTAGTTTCACAAGTGCTGATCTACAACTTCGATCGACATAGAGTCATCATCGGTTCGCACTTGTATGATTCCTTGCAGCACCAACACATATCAAATCTGTCTTCAACATCCACCAAATAAAATGGGAGGTTCGGTAGAAATGCTGGAAGGCGCTCGTGCAGTTAGCAATTAGAAAACTCTAAGCAGCGGAGGTAAATTGATGCAGTTGGTCCTCAGCTCCAGTCGCGCAAGCAATTGCCAATTAGAGTCCACTGCCAATATGTCCAAGCTCCATGCAATGGCATCATACAGAATAGGAGGTGACTATAGTGTTTGCATTTAGTCCCCGTAGTAAGTTATTCAGGGTGCGCCGTCACAGAATTTCCTCGAAGATTCTGTACACAGTTTAGATTTAGTATTTGAAGCCCGTCGTTTAAACTACCATAAACCGGTGAAACTCCATGTGTGACTTTATTTGTGCGGAAATGCTAATTTTTACCTCAGCAGCAATCTGGCTCGAGCTGTGCTATGAGATTGAGCGGTGCAAATATAAAGATGCTGGTCCCTTTCGCAAGCACGAGCAGGTCGATTCCTGTTTAACCAAACGGACAACAAAGCTTGATGGTATACCACAAACGCATGTAGGAGCAAGCTCATGCGCAGCAAGCAGCGCTATTGCACGCACCACTTTTTGCTTTCAAATGAGTGGCATGAAGAGCTACGATATGTCAATGGCAGTCTTCAAGTACTGACTTGATCTCAAGCCTCGACAATATTTAATTACCAAGCCGCAAATTTGCTATGCAATGGCTTAAGTCGGATCTCTGGAATGTCAGGAGCCTTTACCCTTACTTTTACAGCAACTGCACCTGGTAGATTATCCCTAAGGCAATCATTCTGATTGCGCATGGTCGTTGTAGTACTGACCATCGCGCAGCGTCTCTCGAACATGCCTGATTCTTCAGCACATGATATTTTTATCAGAGCGGACTCTGATCTGATTCTGTACTGACCACTCATTGGAGATGCCGCTAGCAGAAAATAAGAAGCGTCCGCGCGCCGACCTGCTTTCATCGCTAGATGCCGTATTTTCTGCTAGTGCACATTCTGAAGCTTCTAAGTATACAGCTTTAGCAGCAGTGCAAACAACACTCAATGAAAATGATCTTCAGGCATACCAGCATATCAAGCGCAAGCGCAAGGGCAAGAAGCGCGAGAAAGGCAGTACCGGTTGCGAAGGTGCCAAAGCGATGAATAACCATGCTGAAAGTGAGAAGGACAAAAGCAACAAGGTTATAGCTGATCCACTGTACGAGACAATTGACGTGGGGCTGTTGGCTGTCGGACTGAAAAATTGCTCACTTGTAAGAACACAGGTGCATGGTAGTAACATAATCCGGCGCTTAATATTTCACATTTTTTGTAGCGACCGCAAGTGAAGACATTGACAAATTCGCGAGTATCTCACGAGACTCTTAAAAGGTATCTCGAATCAGTAACTGTGGGCACGAAGGCAGGCTCAGACGCTATCAATAATCTCAAAAACAAGGTTTTGTCCCTGGACAATCCTTTTAAGACGACTACAGCAGAAACTAAAGAAAAGGCACTTGTAGTTGCAAGTAAAAAGCAAACTGCCAAACTATTGAGTGCACGTCGACGTAGAATGCTTAATCTGCATATGCTGGGTCGAAAGATGAAGTACAGTCATGCTGAGCAGCTGAACCTTATTTGGACACGATATGTCAGTCAAGTGATTGCGTGCAACCTTGATCAAGTTGAGCAAATATCCGAGGAAGCGCAGCGTATACGGAACGCAAAACTGCAGACTAAGCTCAAGTACATGGATCTCTCTGGATGTCGAATTGAAGGTGAGTGTAGTACTTTATGTGAAGTGCCGAGATTTGACTTTTCAAGCTTGTGTGATGTAGTAATTCAGTCTTGTAACCCGTGCAACATTGGTCTCAGCGGAATTGTTGTCGCGGAGACTATGGAAACGGTGCAGATCTGCCGTCCAGTATCTCCGAGTAGCAACAACAATGACGGCTACATTTGCAGTATGTATACGCGTATTTTGAAGAAGTCGTATAGTTCACTTACATTGCAATTTACGATGTGAGCAGCGCTTGTAAAATTCCAATCGCGCTTTAGAGTTATTATAAGCCAAGCGCGAAGCTTGCATCTTGATGGCGCCTGGTTTGCAGAACGAAGACATTGCATTTAGACGTAGGTAAAGACAAACCATAAAAATGAGTACCAAGTGAGGCAGAGGGTAATCGGAATGCACATGACTAGAACTGTGATCGATAACTCCTATCATTTGTTTCTGTAAGCTATTTTCAAGGCGGTGCCGTCAACGATAGCAAAAGAGATCAATAAAGACGTGCAACAAACCCACCCAGCTATACTTCGTAGCAAAATCACAGATTTTGTCTCAGCGTCATGCGAAGTACACATAACTTTAGAGTCAGCTCCTGCAATCAGTTCTACGCCTTGGTAGCAGCGCAATGGGTTTCAAGCACCTTGCACAGATTGAGCTTAAACTCATTGAGTCCACGTTAAAAGACACAGACGAGTATTTCCTTTTGCGAGTACGTGCAGCTTTTTCAAGTCTTCTCGCCGCCGAACGAGGCATATCGCGTGCGATCGCGTTTCCTTGCTACACAACAGGGCAAGAAAGAATTGGTAGACTTTTTCCAAGTGTTGTGCACTCTTATTGCCGGTATGACAGTTGATCCTATTGTTGAGGCGATCACGAAGACCGTCTTTATGGAAAGCCTCCACACTGACGTGGCCAGAATGGAAATCTAGGGTTTAGGGTTTAAAGTGTACCCGTCTTCTTCTAGAAAAGCAGTCAATGCGGCATTGAATGCCGAATTCAACTTTGAGTCAGCACTTCTTAATTGGAATGTACATCCTAGTAGTAGCTCTTCGAGTGGGCCTGAACCGATGAATCTCAGCCATGCTGAGATAAAGGAGGCCGAGCTCCGAGCTGCCAGGTAGCGTTCGAACACCCGACTGTGTTTTGTCTGTGAAGACACCGTCACCTTCGGATTGTTTCTCCCCATGCGCAAGGCGCGTCAAGGTTCGTCGAGCCGACGTCCAGCTTCTTATCAGTCATCTGGTTAGTCGCAGGAAAATAACAACACCTAGTAGGTGCGGGGCGCCGTACTGGGGGATAATTGAGGTCTGCTGAGCATCAAGGAGGTAGAGGTCAGCTGGGCCCAGCTCCGGAGTGCTCTGTGCTCTTGAACAAGAAACGTGTATGCAAGCCGGGCTTGCAGGTCGCAAACGCGACTGTGAAGAGCTTGAGAAGCCATCGAAGAGCCTGATCGACTCCGGGGCGTCGGGCAATTATGTTTGCCGCTCCACGATCGAACGAAGTCAGCTGTATACCGAGGAGCTGAAGGGTGCGGTTGGGTGACATCGGCACTGTTCGCTTGGCGACGGGGGCATTAGTCACGTCCCTGTGGACCTCGGTGTCAAGTTTCGTGACTTTGTGGAACGCTGTTTAGTCTTAGACTTGGATTCAAGGTATGACCTTATCCTTGGTATGGCATGGCTGGAACACTTTGAGCCATGAATCGACTGGAGATTGAAGACCTTAGGCGCCACGTGCGCGTCTCCTGGTGGAGCTTTGGTGAGTCATGAACACGCCTTTGCAAGGAGGTAAAAAAGCTATTGGCGCGGGCAATGGACCGAGACGGTCAACATGCTTGAGATCGAAGTATCCGAGTTGATGAACACCAAGCTGTATACGACAGGAGTCCCGAGCATGGGTTGTGGGCTGAACGGGGGGGGCACGTAACCCATTGAGCGCTGCACAAGTATTGCAGTAGTCGCTGCATGTCATGCGTGGCATGGTCTTGAGGGTCGAGGCATCGAGGGCGAAGCCACGTGGAGTGGTACGTAATTCACTGAGCACTGCTCAAGTATCACAGCAGTTGACGTATTCCAAGAGTGGCATGGTCGGACGAGGTCCGAGGCATTGAGGGCGAGGCCCCAGTGATGTACGTGGAGTGGCACGTAATCCAATGAGCACTGCTTACATTTCTTTGCAGTTGCTATATGCCAAGCGTGGCATAGTCGGAAAAGTGCGGGGCATCTTGGACAAGGCCCTTCAGATGCGCGTGGAGTGGCCCGTTGTCCACTGGACGAAGACTGCGGAAATAGCAGTTCTTCTTCGGATATTCTTCATAGCATCAAATTTTTCGAAGCAGCTCGAAGTGGGGACACTGGACGACGCTGAGTGCGTGTTCCCGCTGGTCACGACGAGACGTAAGACCTCTATCGAGATGAGTCGGTGATGCCAAATGTTATTTGCAAGACACAGAGCGATGACCCTGACCCATGGTGTGTCTATCGTAGACGATAGCGCACAGCTACATTTCCTTGTCAGCGGTGTGCCGGGAGATAATAACGGAGACATCACACTCGAGGCTATTCCTGCGGTGGATGCTCTTCTTGAGCTTGACAAGATGTCCCACGAAGCGTTTGGCGGTGCCTTGAAGACAGGCGATTTAGCCAAAGTGATCATTATACGACCGAGAGAAGATATACGAAGCTGTCCTGGAGAACACCAAGAGGGTGCTGAGCTCACGAAGCTGATCTTCAGTCGTAAAGAGTTACTCGGATCCGTATCATCCTTTGATGAAGAATTTTCAAGACGTCTTCTCCAAAGACCCGCCGTCGGTCCTACCTCCGGACCGAGGTGTGCGTCATGAGTTGGACCTGGTTCCGGAGACCAAATACTGCGCAACACACCAATCACCCCTGCTTAAGAAGTAGTGCGACGTAATTTGTAAATCCAACCATGTTGTTCTGGAGAATATCCTTCCTAGGAATCGGCATCTGTGCTGGAATGGTGGCAGCGCTGTGCTTATTGTAAGCGTGAGCAATACGCCACTTTCCGTTCGGGTTCCAGACATAAAACGTGGGCGTTGAATGGAGAGACTTCCTCTCACGCATTATTTCTGCATCGTGCAACAATACAGTGCACATGACTTGGTAGATGGGTGTCACCAATTGCTCATGAGAGCGAGTTATACTCCGCTGACAGCGGTGAGTACTTCGAGTGTAATGGGGATACACATACCCTTATAACAGAGGTGTGTGTCACACGAGATGGACATGGTGTGACCACAACCAAACAAGAATACGGTACGGGGCGGGATAGCCAGTAGTTATACATGTGTTTAGATTTTACTATACATATTTATGAAAATCTATGAATAAAAAACTAGGCGGCTTTGCCGCAGATAAAACAAATAAATACAGATTATATTCTAAACAGAAGAGTTTATTAGCCTTGGGGTAAGGCTATAATTACTCTTGTAGTAAGCTGATTGCGATCCGCTAAACTCGTACTTGTTCTGAGTACAGAAAGAGAGGTCGGTGATTTAACTTACGCTTCTTCAAAGCGCAAAGCTACGGCATCCCGCTGCACCGAGCGGTATGCTCTGATAGTGGCTGGTGATGCCCCAAGGGCGGTCAAATGCACCAGAAACATTTCATCATCATTTGACGCATTTGTTTAGGCAGATAAGCGCACCTTAGGCGCGGAAGAAATCCCCTTTTTAGTGTGCTTCATTGGGAAGCGTGGCCTTCCTGCGGATCCCGCTAAGGTTAAGGCCATTGTGGACTGGCCGGTTCCAAAGAACCAAAAAGACTTGCGCAAGTGACTGGTTTCGCCAAATACTTGCACAAGTATACCGCGAATAATGCGGAAATGGCACGGCCATTGCCGAATCTCCTTCAAAAGGATGAGGCATTGCTGGGACACCGAACATTGGGAGGCTTTTGACAGGGTCAAAGACAGCTTCCTTTATGCACCAATACTGGCGTTGGCAGACCCCGATCGTTTTTTTAGTGCCGTCTGTGATGCTTCGGACTTTGCCATCGGCTGATTACTGCTGGACATCCGAGTTGTCGAACAGCGAAGGTGTATCGGAGAAAGGTCCCGAGCATGGTTCGCGGGCTGAACGTGGAGACACACGTGTGGCCCGCCAAGTCCTTCGGCAGGCCAGACTCAAAGTCCATACTCATGGACTACGACACCCGGAGGGTACCGGCGAACTGGCCAGCGGGGCCGCCACATTTTGGAGAGGGTTTCACCCTTGACACGTCTCACACGTGCGAACATAGGTGCTCGTCCATTTGTACAGCTTGACAACGCATCAGCCAAATCATTTTGCTTTCCTGGTTTATACTTCACCTCGAAGTGAAATTCTGTAAAGAATGAGTGCCCATGCGCCCGCGCCCCATTGTCATCCTCTGTGAGAGGTGAGGCGAATGACGCATGATCTGTTTAGATCACAAACGGTTTTGAGCCAAGTAAGTACATCCTGAACTTTACAAGCGCATACTTCATCGCAATATTTCTTGTCGAGGAGTGGGTAGTTCCTCTACGCAGCCTCAAACCCTATCTTACCTCTCGGCGTCTGCTTGCAGCAGGTTGACTGTTTTGATTCAGTGCCTGTGCCAATAACGTTTTTGCCTCCTAGCAGAGGTAGGTTCATGACGCACCCCAGGAGACGTGTGCGTAGCGCCAAAGGTCTTCGACCTCCAATCAATCCATGGCTCATGGTATTCCAACGATGTCATACCAAGGTTAAAAGCATACCTTGAATCCGAGTATAAGCAGCGTTCCACGCTATCGAATTTCAGAAACTTGACACCGAGGTCCACAGGGAGCCTCGGCATAGTGCACAAGTTCCCGTCGCTAAACGAACAGTGACGTTGTCACTCAGCCACACTTTCAGCGTCTAAGCATACAGCTGCCTTTCTTCATTCGTGGAGTTTCGAGCATAATTGCCCGACGCCCCGGAATCGATAAGGATATCCCAAAAGCCCTTAAAGAGCACAGAGCTCTTCGAGGCAAGACTCTGCTGCCCTCTACCTCTTTGAGGCTAGAAAAACTCAGTTCTTCCCCAGAAGGGCGCCCCGCGACAACCAGATTGGTGAG
>NW_020189293.1:1261415-1311491 GCF_900000015.1 Plasmopara halstedii
TGTCGTTAGCAGGGCCAGAGTCCACATCAGGGGTAGTATGCGGCCTTGTGGTGGTTTAACAATCATAACTTATCGTTACTCCAGATAATTTCTTTAGGTGGTGATCAGTTTGAGGATCAAATGAAAAATGAGCTTCATTCGAAGCAAGTTATGGAGCGTTTTCTGAGAAAATGTCAAACGACATCAGCTGCTGTCTTCCACAGACCAAGCGTAGACGATGAATACTGAAATCAAAATGAATCATGTTTGGCAAAAAGAATACATTTCCATTAGAATCAATAACGTTCATAAAAGAATCACCTGCCGACTGTCCAACCCCAGTGAAACGAGAACTGCAGACCTGCTTAACTTTGCTCTTAGTCACCTTTGACTTACTTAATTAGACTTAATAGTCACGAATTAAGAACCAAGCATTCAAAAGGATCGTTTATCTCTTACAACGATCTTGTGATTAACGTGGACCGTGTGGAGTGTAGGAAGGGGGGAATGACGCCGAAATCCTTGATTTGTAGCTAATTTGAAATCTTATCCTTCGTGTTAAAAGTAATACATTCTCAGGCTTATTGCCTCCAGAATCGTAAAATAATGGTTTTGCTAAGCCGCTCATTGCAATATCTTGAAGTTCATGTGACAACTCATACGCCTCCAAGCGCAATGCCCGTATTGAGAAGCATTTTGTATGAACAGTCATTATATAGAGACACCATTTGGGTTTGAATAGGAGGATAGTGCAAAAACGTCTGGACAAATTACGACTTGTGACTAGTATGGCAACCCAATGAAATATGATTTGAACTAAGAAAATCTTTTAAATTTTGCTCGACAGACATATGGCATGCTGCCTTATGAAAATACTTCAAATTTTGCTAAATAATATTTATTATAGTAATGAGCATTCCGTATTTCTGCACTGTATAGAACGCTTTCCACATTCAAAGCAAGTGCTTCAAGGATGAAAAGCGTATTTCTAATCTTATCCCTTTTTGTAGAATGTCCTGATCACCGTTAATTTGTAATAAAATTCACAAAGTGAATGAATTAACACAGCTTTTTAATTTATTCCTCAGATTATGGTTGTTAATGTTACTTTCTAGCCGGAAAGATCCGGTCTATAGACGATTTTATTAGCTAGCCTTGGGTCTCATTCTGAAATTTTTAATGCGTTTGTCCTTGACATGTGGGAATCGGAACCCAGCAGTCCCGGCGGTGCGACCGCATGCGTCGTTCGTCCTCAAAAACAGCCGACAGTATACATCACAGCAGCTACCGACTCAATTGACGACACTGATGAATCTATTGTGTAAGTTTGGCGCACTACATCAAAACAATGGCAAGTCTTCGAGATGGCGAAGAAATGGTTACGCGTAAAATTATACTCAATTACGTAATTGCGCCGTCGACATAAAAAACGGTAGGTGGAAGAAAGAAGTCCACTTGATTACACTACTTGTAAATCGTTCCCACCATCATAAGAAAATGGACAAAGATGGGTAGACTGTGTGATAGAAAGAATGCTGGATTGCGACAGACATCTGTTTATTTCTACAATACCTTTTATCCTTTATAATTACAATCACGTGATTGACCAAACATTTAATTAAATGGTTTCAGTACATTTGTATTGAATACAATTGTATATTACGCTCCGTTTAATTGTGAGTATTCATTTCGGTATTTATGAAGATTACGAAGATCCCAAAAGAGGTCCAGGGTTCAGAGAAAGAAAAAATCACGAAAGTATATATTGTTTTTGTCTAAATTGAGTTACACGTATGAACTCTTGAAAAAGCAAAGCAAGCTAACAGCATTAGTCGTATGAGACGCTCTCCGTTCCGATCCTACCAGGGGTACTTGAACCCAACATTAACATCTGTGTGCATGTAAATGTGAACGCTGAGAATCACCGCTTCCTCTGTGCATAGCGCACGTTACTTGGTAGTACTTGCAGTCACTACCACGACCGAGTCGTGAAAAGACTGGATCCTTTGCGAGGATGGAACGTTTCAACACTTGTCCCGAAGACGAGTATACCATCTTATCAAGTTTTGTCTATCTTGGGTCCCAATAGAATAAAGGGCTGGCGGCTACGGTGATCACATTCACCACTTTGACAATGATAGGATTCGGAGCGCCCCAACCTATAGTCGGTAGGTGAAGATACAATACTCACCACCAGACCGCTAATGTCAAGCCTTGGGTTCCGAGTCGTCAAGAATCTCTCCCTATGGACGAGAAAAATTAAAATGACCATAAATTCGATTTGCTCCAAGCAGAGCAACAGCTCAAGAATGGACACTTACGTTTAGTACTTCAATTAAACAGACGTTCTCATCGTGGGACAAATTGCAGCGACAGATGCCGCGGGTGATCGCGCTAAAAAAGGCAAATACTGGTGAACTGTGTCTAGAAGCTAGGATTTTAATTGTCGCAATGACGTCTGATTCTTTGTCGGAGGCATGAAAGGCCTCCGAACGGTTTTGGCTTGCATTGAGACATACCTTTCCTCGTACAAGGGAGTGGTGGGTGCTGCGTTCGATACAGAGTACAGCTTTCGTGCCGCGATAACAGGTTGAAGTGCTGGAATGCTAGCTTGGTAAAAGCGCCAAGAGTGATGAACCTCAGTGATAGAAAAGCGCTATTTCTACCTACTATGCGACACCTATAGATACCACAAGTTTTCAGCTGCGGTAAGACAGAACATCTGCGCCTAGTGTGCACCCATCGTTCTCGGATGATAGGCACGATGGAGCGAGCTTATTTAGCAAGGGCAGTCAACAAACCTCCCATGAGGAAACATGATGTCCTTGTATGCGCAGAGTGGTCTACCGGAAAAAAATTGCACCTCAACCTCATGAGGTCGTGGTCGATGCCTTACAATTTTGATTCCCTTAAGGCGAAAGAATAAATATGAACACGATATCCACGGTGTGATTGGTACAACACGGGCCAGGGTCGACTGCAAGTCAAAAAGGTAGAACAAACTTTTGTAGCGTCGGCGAATCATTATACCTTCTCTGCTAAGAGCGCGAGAAGCTTTGATCAGAGCCAGGAGGCAGAAGCAACAGTGAGTCGAGGTGTGAGGATAAAACGGAAATGAACGACTCGGTATTGCGGCTTCCAGAATGTATCGACTAAACTTTGTACGTCATGACCTTCAGGGTGCATCGCTGATCGGACGGTAAGGAACAGCTGCAAGCTGCTATCTTCTTTGCCAGTTTAGTGGAGTGCTGAAACGACTGGATGTCGCAATTTCTCTTATTGATTCGACGAAATTGAAAGCTGACCGTAAGTTGCGAGCTAATGGGCTAGCCCTGATAATACTTGGCATGTTTTACCTTTGTCATGATCTGACGGCACTGTTGTATCAACAATACCGTGTGATGGGCCCACAGTGCGGAGCTTCACTGCTCCTCACTATGACCGGGTCAGTCCTAAGTGTTGTGAGTCTCCCTTCTCTACCTTTGGCAGCAGCTCGTTTTAACGGTGAGAATTTATCTCGAGGAAAGTTGCGAGGAATTACAAGGTGGTGAGGTCACCGACATGATACAGTTGAATCATAGAAGGAGCTATGCTCGTCATCCGCCATGAGTAAAACTTCAGTGAGACGATTTCAGATCACTGGACGCTAGATCTGAACAACTATTGTTAAGGATCGTATGAGGTTTTGCTACCCTTTGTTGAGGAATTGTCACGAAGCGATGACGAGAGATTGGCCCGCGTTTTAATCCGCGATAAGGGAGTGTGTGATAAAATTGACTTAGTTAACCAAATATAGCGTCACATGGTATGATTTTACCAATAGAGGGGAGTGATTTCATTAATAAGCTTTCGTATGAAGCACGAAGCGGAATCGGTAGAGAAAGTATATCACCACTTTCTGCGCCGACTTTCTGTGTCAGAAAGGCTAACGGCAAGTGGCAAGTATGTATGTTCTTAATAAGCCAAACGCGAGAGAACTTCCGGTGCAAACGCTACTTCATAGAAGGAAAATGTCGCAGAATAGCATGATTGGTGACATTGTTTAGTGGCATCTTCTATTGCTGATGATACTCCGAACGGGATACCCCAAGAGTGGATGGTCATGCGACATTGACTGTCTAATGTACCAACAGCAATTGTTCGTCAGATAACACAGCCGTGCCGGCACCATCGCGGCTATGCACAAGTCGATTTGACGATATATTCGTGCATTGATGTGCAGAGTACGAAATGCTGGCAGTGAAAAAAACACATTAATTGTTTGCGAGCGGTGTACAAAATAGTGTGTGCCGACAAAATTCCTCCACGGAGTTCTTTACCGGAAGAATAGTCAGTGGAAAGATCTCGCAAAAATAGTAGCCATTGGAAGCTGTAACGTACCGCTGGTTCAGAACGACATGAGGTATGAATCGGCCTGGCCAATTACTTGCGCAAAATAGTACAGACTGATGCGATACGATACGACGCCTCAGTAATCTTTTAAACGGGTGCTAAGTGGCGGTGGAAGATGTGTCCATTGTGGCTGCGAAAGAAGGCCTCGAAGTTGCCATGGTTTCAGCTCTTAAGAATTCATATCAGCCATTCCACGTTGTATGCCTTTGCAATAATATGCGTTTGTCAATGAACGAACGCGTGATCGTGCTTTGTTGGCTGAAATCTGCTCAAATGAACTACTTTGATCGTGATGAGAATGGTCATGAAATGCAGTATACCTCATCAAATTGAATAGGCACCTGCTCGGCTATAATCCGTTTGTGATATATTCACTTCATGCGTCATTGTGCACAGCGACGATGCCACCTTATCGCTCACAGCAAATGGCAAGATGGCTATTCTTCTTTGCTAAATTTAATTATAAGGTGTCGGGCGGGTTTGCTAAATGTGTTTTTGGCATGAGCTATCGACTAATGATGATAACATGACACAATAATGTCGTTGCCGGTGGATAAGGCAACACGTACAGCATGTGAATCTGATACTAAATGTATTGCGCTGTTAAATGCTCTAGGAAACAAGGAGCTTAAAACTCAGGTGTTATTTTATTCAAGCGCGCGGATGCACGCCTGCACCGCTATCCCCTTCCCAACGTTGCTGTATTACAGCCCTGTACCACATTAATCGCGACATAGTGCCCAATTATGAGAATCCCATGTATAGGATACTGTACGATGCACATGATATCCCGTTGGATGGCCACCTCGGGGAGAGAAGACATACCTTTCAGTTAGCGCAATGAACTGATTGCCCAGCATGTATGGGTGGATATGCAAATATGCGTGCGTTTGTAAATCTTGTCAAATAGCTAAGTCCTTGCTGCATGCGGGAATACTTTTGGCCAGACTGCCGTTTCCGACAGAGTGCTGGAAGTGCACTATATGTTTGGTATTTCAAGTGACGCGTCCGGAAATACCAGCACTTTGTTCTTTGTGGGCCGTTTGAGCGAGATCGCTTATCTTGGCGCTGTCAATGAAATTGTGACCGGCAGAAAACACTTATGGTGCTCCTCGACAAAGTGTTTAGCAAACATAGCGTACCGGACGTCATTTATAACGGTGAGATTCTCAATAAAAGCAACATATGGCAAACATTGTCCAATATCCTCGGTACCAAATTAGATATGTTGACTGCTGACTATTTGCAGAGATAGTCATATAGATTGCATGAACTGTGTTGTAAGAGACATTCTCCAATCTTTTGTGCGCGCAGAGACCGCGATGCTGGAGTGAGTGGCTCCCAATTATTGAGACTACGTTGAATGATGCAGCAAATCGCATGCTTATCTACCATAAAAGGCACCAACTTGTCGGTTCTATTAGCATCAACGAGTTGATCGGCACTTGTATTGGTGACAAATTTGGTCAAAAAAAGCAACAGAGGGGGTCTCTGCTTTGATTGGGCTTGATTGCCGTTTGCTGGCACCAGAGATGTGATCGACACGGTAGCTATCAAGATTTGGCTTTACATTCAATCGCCCAACCATCGCAAATGAGGTTTGAAGCTTTAGTATATTTTAAAAATGTGCTTTTCTATATCTGTTATGCATTAAAAGTATCTCTACAGAATGTCAGTTCGAATTAGGCGGACTCCTTATTTATTGACTAATGGTCTCAATCAAGCACTCTAATCGGCAGACAATATCAAGTCCAGATGATGAATATGGCTCTTAGAGTTCGTGGTTTCACTCCGTATTCTGTTACTTTGAGGTCAATTGAGATTCTGATTAAGTAAAATATCTTCAGTTACACTTCTGAATGACACGCTATTCTAGTGTCTAAAGTCAACGCATATCATTTCAGGAATAATGTTTCAAAATGGAAAGAATCCATAATCTCTGATAAGCCAACAGTGATGAATTAAAACGAAGAATGGACGCTGGATGATAGGTATGTGCAATATTTGAAAAGAGAGGCAGCAAAAGCACGACTCAGCATATTTGGAGCCACATTTATGCAGTATGAATGTGCGATTTCCGGAATCGGAGAGAGAATTTCCACTGGCAATGAAGACTCACTATAATCATTACCGGCGATATGACAAAGTCCGAAAATTGCTGATGACCCGCTTTGTGTGAGCAATGGAAGGTTTCAAAGACTCAATCACAAAGCGGTATATTCGCAAAACGTTTTGAAAGTAACAAGTGAAGTGGAAGTTCGTTCTGCGTGTTATAGGACTCAGGAGACTACCCACCCCTACAAACCAGACAATGTTTACTATTTTGACGAGGGTGAACTCTTCTGTCAAATAGTATCCAACCAAATTTGGCTACGAGTGAAAATAGGCGGACCAGAGCTTGCATTACAATCGCGTTTTACTGTGAAACGCCCGGCAAGGATAACATGGACCCAATTGTTATTGGTGCGACCTTTAGTTCGCTCTAAAAAGACAAGCCTATGTAGTAGTACCACAGCAAAATAGCGTGGATGACTGCAGTGATCTTTCAAAGCGGCTTCAGATTTCAACAATTTTTGAGAGCCACAGTCTCTGCTTATCGACAGCGTGTCTACCACGAGATCGTAACTTCTTTAAATCGTGATAGTCCAATTCTAGTCTTTAACTTTATATCCGTCCGTGCTACCGTTAAAGTATGGTACAATGCGCTCAGCTAAGGCTCGATATTGCCGTTGTTTTGTTTGATGTTGTTTAGATCTATGGATTAAGGCACCAACACGAAATGCAGCTTCCGATTTTAACACTGGTAGTTGAAAGGATTAAACGCCTGAGTGCATGTGTAACTGTTGGAAATAGTAAAGGATTCCGTAGTAGTCAAAGATTGTAGATGTAGCCAAGAGGCAACAAATGTTCTAGACATTGAGGTGGTTGACGACATGGTAAAAATGTTAATGGTCACGATTAATGTTGAGAAGTCTCCGAAATGAATACAGACATTGGACATTTAGATGATGCTGATTGTGAAAGTGAAAATACAAGATCCGTCGTACCGGCATCAGCAACACTTCGGGAATCCATACAACTCATGGAGTTTTTAAGTGCAAGATAGATACCCAACGCGAGCAAGAGATGTCATTATTGAAGCTAGTGTCTGATGTAACACGCAAGTGTCTTACAACTTCTTCCAGTAATTGGCTTCATATTGTCATATCTCCTGTAACTACGCGCTCCATTAGACGAGTAAAACTTTTTGAAAAGACCAATCGGCCCCACGAGTCAAAGAGGTGTTACATTGTGACGAAACGAGTAAAATCCATTAATTCAAACTTTTCTGAGTGTACAAACCTGTACACTCCAACGGCGACGATGTCAATAGCATCCAAAAATTGCATCAACTTCATCTTGATAAAAATGCTTCCGACGCTTGCTTCTTCGATTTGGTTTTTTTCTCTCTCTCATAAGCTTTTGTTGCTCTTTGATCGCGACTTCAGCACGAAAAGATTTTTGCTCCAGAGAAAATTCCAGATTTTGTACATTTGAGTATATAAAATCGATTAAGGCATCGACATCCATGCCAAGCGGAAACAAAAAACCCATGCCTAACTCTGGAGAATTTTCATCCCACGAAACTTGGGGCTGTTCCATAGAATTGGCTGACAGAAACAACGTGATTTTGTTCCAGACAAGACTATGCAGACGCAGCTCCATGAAATTGACGAGCAAAAAGTTTGCAATCCAATGAAATGCACTTTTTCTCATCTCCAAGTCCTGAAATTTTGGCAAGAAGAGTCTTGTACGCAGCAAACTTGTTAATACGGCATGGTGTGTAGCTGTCAAATTGTAAGAATTAAAAAGTATTGATAAGTAACGATTCACTAAGATTTCGATGTATCATTCAGAGCACTTACTTGGAATATCTTCCAGTCCCGTCGTTATTTCCTGCACAATATCTTTTTCGCGTGAGAGCTTCTTGTAAAACCTACTGTCAAACTGTTCCAACTCCCGCTTCTTCGCCTGATTTTCTTTATTAACATGAATCCCATGCTTGATTGCCTGATCTGCAAGCGTCTCTTCCTCCGCCAGCCATTCAGCTAATGCAGTCATCTTCTTTGTATTTCCTTCTTCCACATGAAACGGTACTTGTGCCACGAGAAACAAATCCTTTAGTATTTGTTTTGTAGTGCGTTGCCACTCGCGCGCGAACGGAGCTAGAATCGCGGCTTCTGGATCGTCACGAATGTTCGTCAAGCGACCAGGATTCGACAGCGTGCGCTTAATCAAACGCCCTGGAACTTCGACTGTGTAATTGACTTGAGCCAAGCCGTCTACATTTTCTTGGGATTTCAACTCGTCTACTTGGACATAGAACATCAATGGGAATCGCACTGGTGCATCAGAAAGATCTTGGCAACTTGCTGTACGAGCTAAGATGTGTTTTCGAGCATTAAATGCGTCATTATTGCAACCGAAAGAGGCCAACTCGAGAAATACATTGAGTTGTTTAAGTGCCTGTTCGTTCTTCTGTGCCAAAGCAGGCGCTTGTCGTTGCATTGTATCTGGGTGCAAGCGGAACAGCAACGGTGACACATATGGTGTAAGGTTAAATCCCTTTATCCGGCGAAGACCTGATGCCGAGGACAACCATCGACACAACAATCCTCTCTGTAACATGATCCTATTATACGGTTGGGATTGGCTGAAATGAGCAATACAGCCGACGTAGTGCTTAAATCTCGCCACATGGAGGGATCAACCGATCATTTGACTTCATGGCGCACAGTTGTGACTAGATTAGCTTACACTTAAAGCCGGCAGACTTAAGGTTATTAAGGTCATACGATCAGATTTTTGCATCATAGTGTGGTTGCAACGCGTGAAAGGTAGATAAAGTCAGAAATGCAGAAAATTGCAAGGTGAGACGCCAGCCTTGTAGAGAGGAATGCAATGGATTTGAGATACAATTGCAAGATACGCAGCAAGCAAAATAAAGCTTAGAGCTGACTTTTCTGGTTATTGCGTTAATACTTTCCATCCCCTTGCGAGTGCATAAGAAGATGAAAGCTGCTTTAGTGATTGAGTATGTCGATCTATACAAACTATCGGATCGATCAGAGAATTGTAGTCTATTGATACATCATTGAACATCTCGACAAAGGTATTCTTCCTCACATCGATCATACAATTAGAATATTTTGTAAAGAAATGTCACCATTCAAAAGACCATTGCGTCCACTGACTCATTGGAAAGAGATGAACACAAAGGTGAGTTATAGAATGGGTACTGCTGTAGCAAGTGAAAAAAATTGGACTTTTCTACTGACGAAGAAAAGAACAGAGTGTATCTTGCAACAATGGGACTTGTGAATAAAAGCTCACATGCACGATCACCGCATCGACGTTAGCATGCGACATGGCTGCAAGTGATATCGCTGTAGATGCGGTATGATTAATTTCCCGACGCCTTTACGCCACACTCATACTTTCTGCTACATACTACGCCCACTTGTACATGTCAAGCACGCAAGCGAGTTGCAGGATGAGCAGGCTATAAACCAACGTTCTGCACAGGACGAATCAAATTCGTATATGAAGTTTCACTTGTAGCTTCGTGACAATGATTGGAGTAGAAACGCTAATGTGGTATACACCTTCTTACGTATTTTTGACACAATTTTATTGTGGTGAACATAAAGCAAGCTTTTCAAAAGGTTACGCTGAAAGTTGTCAATAGCTCATGGATAGTCGCGGGGTTGAGTGTGAGCACAAGATGGTCACCAAGCCAGGATTTCCGATCGTCCGAACGCACTTTGACTCGCATGATGAGAACCACCGACTGCATTTAGTGCCACCGTCGTCTGCAGATCGATCGCCACTCAAGTCGTGGCGTAATATGCCGAGTCCAATGGACCACCACCAAATATTAAAGTGTTCATTCGAGTGCAACGATGGTGAAGAAAAAGCCCATAAACAAGAACGATCTACAGCACGTACAATCAATCATGTGACGCTTGGCTTTATCGCATACTTCGCAGTAGCCGCGGGACCATTTGGCATCGAGGATGCAGTGCGAGCAGCGGGCGCGTATCCAGTACTATTAGCTGTCTTACTACTGCCATTCACATGGGGTTTACCGCAAGCTCTTATGACAGCTGAGCTTAGTTCTATGATTGACGAAAATGGTGGTTACATTCTGTGGGTGCGTCGTGGACTGGGTGAATACGCAGGCTGGGTCAATGCCTTTAACAGCATTGCCAGTAACGTTTGTGATTTGCCAACCTATCCTGTGCTATTTTGCAGCTATGTGGAAGCTTTTTTGGCGTCAGGTTATAGCTATACGCTGTCTGGCTTAGAGAAATGGCTGATCAAATGCGTGGCGCTACTGCTCGTGTTCATGTCGAATGTAGTTGGCATGCGCGCTGTAGCACTCGCTTCTGTGCTCATGTCTCTCTTCGTATTGACTCCATTTGTTTTAGAGCCATTATCGGTAGATACTTTTAATCTTGCAACATGGGGCACTGTAGCACCTCAAATTGACTGGTCGCTCTTTCTCTCGACGATTTTGTGGAACTATCAAGGTGCGTGATATGATGAATAGCAAAGTATGTAATCGATGAATGTAATGTTGTGATGGCTAGGGTGGGACTCGCTTGGATGTGTCGCTGGAGAAGTAAAAGATGGTGGCAGGACATATCCAATTGCTATTGTCATTGCAATGGTTTTGATCACAATCAATTACGCGTTACCAGGTCTGTCTTTCAACATGGTTTAATTTGTTTGTGTTTCATTTTGAGCAATTTTGATTTCCTTATCTTGCAGTTGGTGCCGGAATTATGGTTGAATCAGATTTTTCACAGTGGCACGAAGGTTCCTTAGAGACAATTGCGATCATGATCACTCCGTGGCTAGGTGCATGGGTAGGTGTGGCTGCTATCGTTGCGACCTTGGGTGAGTTCAATGTCGTAATGGCGTGCAGCTCACGAGCTCTGTGGGCAACAGCGGACTACAAAATGCTACCGTCTTTCCTTGCTATCGAGTGGAAACGTTTTGGGACACCTGTTGCTGCTATTATCTGTCAAACTGTGACCACTGGCGTATTAATGAATTTTTCATTCGAGTTTCTCGTGGTGCTCGATACATTTTTTAACAAGTAAGTGACTAGTCGCTTGGCATTCGTTGAAATTTGTGAACTGCTGTGTCAATTGACGTTGTGTTTTATCAAAAATGGTATTGCAGTCTCACGTTGCTGCTCGAATTTTTCGCCTTTCTACGTCTGAAATACATTGAAAAAGATACCGTGCGTCCGTTTGTGGTTCCGTTTGGTAATACAGGTGCCTGGGCAATCACGCTGCCTAAAATTATCGTGCTCTCGGGTGTTCTGCTTGCTCAAAAGCATCACGTATGGGTGACTTGTGGGTTATTTAATATAGCTGTATCTGGTACTTATCTGGTCTGGCGCCGCGTTCAATCAGCTGCCCAAACCACTACGGAATTGTCTTCTACCGCCTATGGCACCGGGCAGCTATCCTAGCATGAGTAGATTATGTTTAAATCTTCATTTTGTATCAGACAAATTGTTTAACAGTGATTCAAAATTGTTCAAGTCTCTTAGTCATACCATCAGTTTGAATATAGACGGATTTTTAGCCTTCGAATGTACCAAGTGCCGTAGTCCAAAATATATGAATTGACTCAAAAATTGAGCATGCTTATCGCTGTCTTATATTGCTACGTTGTGCTCAAAGATTCATTTAATTCCCAATAAATTGCTGCGGTTACATTTAATTGTTAAGATCTTAAAATTACCTTTAAAAACATCCTTAATCTGAGAGGCAGAATTTATTCCTAAATTCTTTGTGAGTCCACCATTCGTTTAGCGCCGATATAATGCACGATGTTCATTTGTTTTGCTTTATGCTTCGGTACAGCTAAGCACTGAGCCTTTGGGAAATGTCAGTAAGCGTGTCGCGAATTAAGACCGTGGTGTATGTGCCGCGAAATGTCTGTCGGGCACACTATGCCTCTTTGTCTTTCAAAATGGATATGTAAACTTGAAATAAATGTATGTTGTATCAACTTTAATTTACGATCCTGCATTGTATCAGGTCACAAACCTTTTCAATCTTCTATGAAGCATTGACGGCTTACCTAATTTTCCATTTGGTGAGCTTGATGTTGACAAAGTCGTATGATTTATCAGCACATATGATTTGAAGATAATAGTTCTATTTTGATGCTGCAATTTTTACTTAAGCAATTAATTTATGGGTTTATTGCAAAAGGTGGATGGCAGCCGATCCTCTCCCCGAGGCGGTTTCAGCGACCGACTTTATGGAGGACCTCCGCACTGGCGTGGCGAGAATGACAGTCTTTCGTGTGCATCCTTCTTCGTGTGAAGAAGCGGTAAATGTAGAATTTAATGCCGAATTCACCTTTAAGTCGGCGCGACTTTTCTGGAATCCACACCCTCATAGCTCGTCGAGCAGACCTGGACTAGTGTATCTCAGCTATGTTCGGAAAGAGGGGTTAGAGTTCCGAGCTGCTGGGCAGTGTTTAAACACCCGACGGTGTTTTGTCTGTGGAGACACCCGTCAACTTCGGATTGATTGTCCCCTGCACAAGACGCGTCAAGTTTCATCGAACCGACGTCCCGCTTCTCACCAGTTAGGTTTGTCGCGTGGAAACGACAGCACCCAGTAGGTGCGGCGCACAGTACTGGGAAGAACTGAGTTTTGTTGAGACTCAAAGAGGTAGAGGGCAGCAGGGCCCAGCACCGAAGAGCTCCGTGCTCTTGAACACGGAACGTGTATGCAAGTCGGGCTTCCTGGTCGTACAAGCGACCGTGAAGAGCTTTGAAAAGCCATGGAAGATCCTTATCGACTCCGGGCGTCGGACAATTATGCTTGACGCTCCACAATAAAGAAGAAAGTCAGCTGCATGCTGAGGCGTGGCTAAGAAGACTAGATGATATCACGCAGCTAATACTGAGAACAACCATCAAGTTGTAGTTTGGGTTTACGATGTCAATGGTACAAAATTTAAAGTTCGGATGCCAGATTTGACGACATGATGCAAAAACTCGGCGAACAACATGACTGGCGTATTTTTAAGAGGTTCTGATCGTTACGATGAACACACTTCAATCTTGCGAGCGCTAATTGACACTAATCTTAGCTCTTTGACGAACACCCGATTTAACCGAAATTTAATATGTGTAGATTCTGGACTGATGCATCTGCAGATCGCAGACCGTTATCTTAATAAATACATGTATTTATTAAACAGTACCTCGTCTTTTAATGTTTCTGTATTTAAATCTATTCAGATGGGAAAGGTTAGAGTGGATGATGAATGTCAAGCATTGCATACGGGAGCTCAAACGTACTCTGTTTGGATATATCACGCTGCTTCTATTTGTAGCCCTTACGCCTTGGATTGGAACGAGGTATAAAGCACGTTCAAAAAGTTGCACATTGCTTTGTGGGACACCAGGTAATCATTCAAATATACCCTTCCCTTTCGCTTAAATCAACAAATTGATGGTGAAGAAGGCAGACAAATACCTCTCGCTGTGTAACTTGTGATTGAATTTCTGCCGCATTTTCGCTTGATGTGCAATTTTTGCTCGATCAATACAAGCACCTGTGCCAATTGTGCATCCAGTTTAATTTTGCTTAACGCAACCATCATGTCTAGGAAGCCATAAAATGTTATTTCTGTAGATGCAGTGTACGCTTTTTACCTAAATAAGTGCCAGTTTCATCAACGAACTTGATATTATAAGTGCACCGCATTCCTTCAAGGATGCCGGCGTCAATGGTGAGAAGAATTTACTGGTAAACAATGTGAGCTTTACAATTCGCTTGCTGTATCGCTTGACAGCAAGTCGACTTAGATGACACCACAGCAGCATGTTCAATAATTAAGTCACATTATGTAACATAATAATTTGTTGGCTCGTGTATAGATATTTACACGATCTAGTGTGCACTTCCAGTGGCCAGTGTTCAACGACGTCAATTTCATTACATCAAACTTTATAGGCTCGAATAATAATTCTAACTGAGTTTACTTTGCATACAGTCGCGGTAGATATCAAGTAGCGGCAGACAAAGAGAAGCTTGTGATGCTGCAGCGGCAAAAAACATGGAAGCCCATCCACAGTGTTTAATCTTTTACGTTTGAAAGCAAAGTATGCATACGGTACGGTCTTAGCTGACAACATTGACAGGTGGCACATGAATTGCAGCTTCTGAGGTCATTTGGAAATAATATTTGTAAGGCTTCACGAATGAGTATACTACTAATTACACTGGAGATAAATTTCAAATGAAGGCCATGAATGACAAAATCGAGGAGGCGTTGAGACGTAGACGGCGAGTATGGGCGCCTGAGACAATTGTAAAGGAACAGAGACGTTGTTGCCCGAAGGCAAATTAAAAAGTAATTAATCACTTACAGTTGGCGGTGACAAGCTACTAATTGCCGCACAAACAATAAATCTTGGCAACAGAATATTTACGCACGTATTCAGGTTCCATTCTAAACTTGCATTTCTCAATTCCCGTTTTGTCGGTAGCTACAAATGAAAGGCTACGAATCCTTATGTACTTTCGGTCGGAAATGTCGCACAGTGTCGCTTAATCACAATTTCCGAATGAAAATTATTTATTGTAGTCCGTGCAATTCTGTGTCAATGATAGTTTAAACTGATGTAAAAGACACGCAATTTTACTTTTACGCCAACCAGAATAACCTGGCCAGCTGAGCTGCTTCATTACTCACAAAAAATTGAAAACTCATCAATTTTTTCGTTTACTCCTAAGCTATTTTTTGTTTGATGTAAAAGCTAATAAAAATTTATAGGCTACGGCTCTCGTAGTATTTACATTTTCCAGATAACTTTGTCGTAGTGTGTGAGCTGATCAAAGCCCGATAGTGAAGGCACGAAGTTATTTGCTTAAACGCTTGATTGACAGAGATTCTAGAATCTGAACCGCTATGTAAATTTGATAGAACTCTGTTCAATTATCAAAAAATTGACCCCTTGTTGTTGCCCTTGTGTGACGATGAATCGTTGGCTCTTGCCAAAGTTGCGGTTGGAGTATTGACGTTAATTGCCACGATTGTTTGCGAGTAATGCGTGGTTTCGACCGTGTGTGATAGCAGTGCGACAGTTGTGTTGGGATACCGAATACAGGGGTGCCAGTTAATGCGCATTACACTTGATTTTTTGGGCTCAAACGTGGAATATGTGTCGTTTGTACTTGTGCAGAAAGCTCGGAAGTTCAGTGTTGAGCCCGATGATAGTCTTGTTTGATGTTTAGTTGAAGAGTGAACGTACATGGGTACGGGTGCCGACCTGCCACAGATACAGTCTTGAGCTTGGTATGTTTTGATCGAAACCAAATCGCGATCGAAGTTTGGACGTTAAAATTCTTTGTTTCGATAGCACTGAAAGGATGCAGATTACGACTGTGCAAAGTCAGTAGTTAAAGTGCAACCTATAGGTTGTCTTTGAATTTTTGAATTATAGAAGTAGAGGCGTGTCCAAGAGGCGTAGTAAGTGCCACTTTTTGCTGTGCGCCGGCTTGTGAAATGGTGTGTCGACTGGTGAGTGGGTGACACGCCATTTTGAGTAGTCGGACCTCACTTTGAATAGCTAGGGTTTAGCGTGAATACGCTCAGAATTGATATATTGAAACAAGCCGTGGTATTTGCCCTTATTTAGATAGCATAGGGACCTAGTATTGAGATATTGATCGTCTTGCTTCGCGTTCAAATTGTACAAATTAAGCACACCGGGGTATGGTAGTCAAAATTCACCAGAGAGCCAATTTGGCTGTGTGGATAGCAATACTTGGTGTTGAAGGTTGACTTTTCATAGCCGTCTAAATTGTTTGAGACATTGAGACGGTAAAGCGGGGAGTTTCAATCAAGACCGCTACAGAACATGTGAAGCGGAAGTTTTGGATTTTGCCAACGGCAAGAGCTCATTAATCTTACTCATAAATCTTGCATCATAATCAGGAAGTGAACGAGGATCTCACCCTTGCTCTCTTTTTGTTTAAAGCGTACAATGTCAAGTTGTGCTCGATTTCTCGACTGCAGACTTGTGCTTCATGTATTGCCTTTTCTAACATATAGAGTTTATCGGTGTGGCCTCTTAGTGATGGCTGCTCGAAGCTTTAGGTCGCAGGGAAGAGAGTTGGTACGAATTCGAGTTGATGAAGCATGCAGAAAACCTCGGTTGGAAGCCATCCAGTTGCGCGGTCGGTGAATACGGAGGGAGAATCCAATAGGTTTCCTTACTCAACCTGGATCCGAGGTTGGTCTGATTTTCTAGCTGCTGTAATGGATGTCTGCTATATATTGGCTCAATTCCTATAGCTGTTTGACTTGTCGTTGACAACACTGCTGACAATGTAGATTGTATTGTAAATATTGTATAGGTAGTTTAAATTACATGTGCGTCGTGAGGTACTCCGTTGTTGCCATAGTGGAGGCTAAAAGGGTTGAATCGATGTTGCAAATGCATTATGTTGTGTGTGAGGACTACTTTCCACTCCATTCAAAAATTATATTCATTTGGGTGTGCCTTTTAGGATTGGATGTGATCGGAGCTGCCGAAACCGAAGTCCGATGTACGCAGAGGCAAGATAGCACATGAATTCTTGCAAATTTTAAAACATCAATGTTGTAAAGTCGCCTGTTTCAATGGAGCCATAATGCGCATATCACACACCATCACACAATAATGGAGATTGCATAAAATACCTGACTGCCATACTGTTGTAGAGTTGACTTTCAAATTCGAGTAGAGTGGCGGAAGCAGTCATAGATAAATAGAAAAACTTGTTGTAAGGTTGAAGAAAGACTTAAGTTGGTGTAATGCCACTCTGCAAACCTAACAAAGATGTTGAACATTTCAATATTTGCGCATCCATGTATTGATGTACTGCTTGATATGACTTTTATTCTCTATTGAGACTTGTATCAAATTCCAATGCGTTAAGAGAAAAACCAGAAGAGAAGAATAGAGAAGGGAAGAAAAGGTTTTTGACGGAACTTGAGGTCCAAGCATACGGGAAGTACATGAAGATCTAAACGGTATACAGGTGAAACGTACCTTGGCGATCAGCTGTAATCAGAAGCTTATAGCTTGGAGCTTTGGAAGCTGTGTACCCAACTTAGTCTTCATTATCAGATGTAAAAAGTTACGGTCGGACATGTTGACGACCAGTTTATCTTCAAAATGACATCCGCGGCGGGGCTGCCGTAGATCGTCGCTTAGAGGAAGCTAAGCTAAGACCACCGACCATACGATCTATACTAGAACCAATACGAGTGTAGCGGATCGCAATCCGCTTACTCCACGAGTAATTAAAACCTTATCCCAAGACAAATCAACTCATCTGGGCAATATCCAGGCTGTATTTTTTTGTTTTATTTGCTGCAGAGCCGCCTATATCTAAATCCATAGATTGTCCTAAATAGTAAAATGCGATTAAAATGCATAACTACTGGCAGTCCCGCCACGTAGTGGCTTCTTGTTGAGGTGTAGCCACACCGTTGTGTGGTCACACTATCTTTGTGACTCACCCCTGTATACCAGGGTACGTGTAACCCCGTTACACTCCCCCCTATCTAAATTATGGTTACCTACAATTCACATTTAACTGTCGCCTCGTACGAGGCTCACGTGTCTAAGACACCTCGACGTCCCCTTGGACCTTCTTCACACATTCTCTGCTCAATAATCCATCTGTCTATGACCCAAAAGACAACCAGCCGCTCTGGTTCCGAGAGCGCCCGCGGGCAGATTCCTTCTTCGTCTCCTGCACGCGGTGCAACTTCGGACCGGACGTCCGTGGCTTCGAGGGAAGGGCATTCCGAACCCTCAGCAACTGGTCGCCGCACACCGCGCCCGCCACATTCGACAAATTTCCTCGTCGAGGATTCGTAGGAAATCGACAACGAGTCGGATACTTTTTTCCCAGGATGGAAAGTAGAGGAGTGCGAGGTGCGCCAACGGCGCGACATGAGCCCTGCTCGAACCTTGCGGACATCGTGTCTGTTCCCTTATCTCCCGACTTCTGGAAGTGGTTTTATCACCAATTACATCGACGAGGCACAGGAGCAGCAGTAGAAGGCTGCCCACAGGGCGGCTCTCATGTGCTTATATCCACGTTCGGTTATTGACCTTCGTGTAGAATACGGCTTCAGCTCGGTGGACCCAGCTACTGATGCGAAGGACGCGATCACTCGATCGATGGGCGTCTACGTAATCGGACGCCCGGCCACTACACAAGCCGATCTTGGCCAACGAACAGCTCTCCGAGCTCACTTTTTCGTACCTCAAGAAATTTTAATTGATAGGTATCGTGCTCAACTTCGCACTCAAAGAGGAGGCGCTTCTGTACCGCAATGCGGACGATTCCTGCGATACTCGCCCCTGGGCAGATGATGAATATCTCTTTAAGCGATGGATACAGCGACACCGGAAACTCATCTCGCTGCCCAACTTATAGCGGAGCCGCAAGGAGGACGTGCGCGTGAAACGCTATTTTCGTTTCGAGCTCGCCAAACTTAAGGCGCAACGTCGACTTCCTTCGTATTGTCGCCCTGCGACGTATAGATTTACCCACCACGTTCCCGCGAGCTCTGCTGTCTCTCACACGGGTGAGTCCGCGACCACAGCAGCTTGGGGACACAGCTTGAGCTCAGCTCATGCCCTGGCTACTGCCGAAAAGCGCGGGCGTGCGACGACGCGGAGCGTCACGACCCCTCTGGTCATAAGCGTCCACGACGTCTGGGCAGTCTTGCCGATATGGCACTTCAAACTGCCCCAAGTTCTCGAAGTCTAGGTATCCCCGCCGCTTCACAAGATACTGGGTTAGACCCTGTCGACAACGTCGACCCACATGACGTTCCACGGGGTAGTGGACGCCACAGTTTTCGTCGAAAAGAGTCGACGGCGGACGATGACGATTGGGTCGATCGCCGTCCAGTGACTTGAGATGATCTTCGAGCTCTTGAGGACAAGGTCGTCTCCATCGGTGCTCCGCTGATCATCATGCCGAGGTCGCTGTGCGGAAGACCTACAAAGCTTGGATCTCTTTGTGCATCAACTGCCTCACGTTGAAGGCTTTTGAGCTTTGTCGGAGCGGCTTCTGGCCGCCGAGCAGATGCGTCACTTTGTGCGACGGTGGAGCGCCTGGTGCAGTTGGAGATAAACATCGTTGCACTCCGTGCTCAGAACCAGTTGCTGGCCCAGTTTCTGGGTGGTCGGGCGCCTGTGGGCACCGCCCCGACGCCAACGCTTCCGCGTTCACTTGCGCCGGATCCCGGTACGGGTTAAGCAAGCCCATATAAAACGCAGGGTGGGTGTGCAACCTTCTGGGAAGGTCTAGCGTATACGCAAGGCTTTGCTTTGCCGCGACCGCAAAGATTTGATAACTTGTAGACGGATCTTCGCCTTAAAGACAGCCGAAACTGCATATGTAAGAAGGTTTCTAGCATACAATAAAACTTCTGCTTCTTCTGTTTGTATATTCTTTCTGCATGGCTTGGCTTTCAGCCATCACATCGCAAACGTGTCATGAGACACTCAGTCTGGTAGACAGGAAGTCTTCGACTTTTTACACAGAGTGCAGAGACTGACATCAAAAAGCAGCTCGGCTATTTCTCCCCCACCAAGCCCTGAGCCATGGGATGGCGGCGTCAACGGGACGCGAGGATGAACGAGACCGTTTACGTAGAACGGAGTGGAGCCGGTAGGCGCATGCACTGTATTGTTCAGAGCGAACTCCATAAGTGGCAGTATGGGGCTTCAGCGCCTCAGCGTCTCAGCGCAGACACTGCGAAGGACGTCATCAACGACGTATTTTACGCGCTCAGTCTGACCATAGGTGTGCGGATGGTCTGCTGCTGACATAGTCAACTTGGTGCCCAGCACCCTGAAGATTGTAGACCAAACCTTTCCGGTGTGGGTCTCTGTCAGAAACAATTGACTCCGGGAGTCCATGTTGTCGAAATACACGATCCACAAACAGCGTCGCTGTATCGACACCGAGTCCTTCGGCAGGCCAAACATAAAGTCCATACTCATGGACTGCTAACACCCGGAGGGTACCGGTAAACTGGCCAACGGCGCCGCCGGATTCGGGGAGGGTTTCACCCTCTGACAAGTCTAACGCATGCGCACATAGGTGCTCGTCCATTTGTAAAGCCCCAGTAGTGGCAGCTCACAGAGCTGAACGTCCTCTCACGACCGAGATGACAACTGAGTGGGGTGTCGTGGACCTCGTAGAAGATACGGTACTTCAAATTCCCATCGTGATAAGCCACAATTCGTGGTGTACCCGTCAAATCGGTGCTATACTACAGCAAGTTGTTATTCAACGAATATCGATGTAACCACGCACGCAATCGCGCCGACAACTTCTTGTCTGAATTTTCAAGCTCCTTGCTCCCGAGAGCTCGTAGCAGCGCTACGCACATATTATCCCCCGCGTATGCGGCGCGAATCAAATCCGTCTCTGACGACGTCCCCGTCGTGACATTAGTACTGGTCTGCCTGACAACGCATCAGCCAAAGCATACTGCTTTTCTGGCTTATACTTCACCTCGAAGTTACATTCTGGGAAGAAGGAGAGCCCCTTGGCCATCCTCTGCGAAATGTGAGGCGACTGAACCGCAGTGCGTAGTAACGCATGATCTGTATAGATTACAATCAGCTTCGAGTCAAGCCTTCATCGCAAATAATTTCTTGTCGCGGACTGGGTAGTTTTTCTGTGCACCCTTAAGCTGGCGAGAGTCAAACGCGATTACACAATCCCGTCTCTCGGCGTTTGCTTGCAGCAGTGCACAGCCGATGGCAAAGTCCGAAGCGTCACAGACGACACTTGAAGGGCGATCGGAGTCTGGCAACTCCAGTATTGGCGCATGAAGGAGGCTGTCTTTGACCCCGTCAAAGCCTCCCGATGCTCGGTGTCCCAACACCATTCCGCATCCTTTTACAGGACATTCGACAATGGCCGTGTTATTTTGCATAATTCTCGCTATACTTATGCAGGTAGTTGGCGAGGCCAAGCCACTTACGCAAGTCCTTCTGTTTTTTTTTGGAATCGGCCAGTCTACAATCGCCTTTACCTTAGCAAGATCCGCCCGAAGGCGCCGAAGATGCACTTATCTGCATTAGCATGTAGCTTATTCGTGCGCACGTACTCGATCACCGCTCTTAAATGGACGATGTGGCTCTCATCATCTGTCTTCCCGTGCCCCGCACGACTGTAGCCGCAGTTGTCGTCGAAGTATGTCTTTGCATACGCCCGGTGGGGCCTGAACAACTGCGTCACAAGACGATTAAATGTTGCAGGCGCATTCAACAGCCCTTGGGGCATCACCAGCCTTTCCCAGAGCGTCCCGCTCGGAGTACTCACCGCTTTCAGCTGAATATCACTCGCTCTCATGAGCAATTGGTCATACCCATCGACCAAGTCAAGCGCACTTTACTTTGTACATCCAACTATGTTGTTCTGGAGAACATCCTTTCCAGGATGTTCGGCGTCTGTGCCAGAATGGTGGCAGCGTTGAGCTTATTGTAAACGTGAGCGATGCGTCATTTGCCGTTCGGCTTCCGGATCCAAAACGTGGGTGTCGAATGGGGTGACTTGCTCTTGGGCTTCCGGATCCAAAACGTGGGTGTCGAATGGGGTGACTTGCCCTTGGGCAGGGGCCATTAGCGTGTCACGCAGTATTTGGTTCCCGGAACTTGGTCGATGTCATGACGCACTCCTTGGTCTGGAGGTAGGATCGATGGCGGCTCGATAGAGTCGACGTCTTGAAATTCCTATACAAAGGATAGTACGGATCCGAGAGATTCCTTAGGACTGAATATCCACTTCGTGCGTTTAGCACCCTCTTGGTGTCCTCCATGACAGCTTAATATAGAAGCGACGGCTCATGGTGTTCCAACCATGCCATACCAAGGATGAGGGTCTACGACTAAACAGCGTTTCACGCTATCGAAATCACAAAACTTGACACCGAGGTCCCAGGGACCCTCGGCACCGTGATACAAAATTCCGTCGCTAAGCGAACAGTGACGGTGTCACTCAACCGCGCTTTCAGTCTTTTCCACAATACCAAAAGAGGAATTTTACCAACGGAATTCCCCCAATTCATAGTATACAGAGAAATCAGTTACTAGAGATTTACTAGAGAGAACTAATATTTAATACAACTCCGCAAGTATGAATCTACCGAATCGTACCCCTGTCCACCAATCGCTATACTAACAGCCAACATGGATGGCTGACGCAAAATATGATTTTTTCAGGCATACGATTATGGCATACATGCCTTCTTTGCGACAAATTACAGTGTTGGACCATGTAGCCACGTACCCTTGATACTGTTGATCTTCGATTGGTCATCAATCTAGGCTGATAAGCGATACCTCCCTTTTAATGACCGTATCTTTTCAAGCATTCACTGATTTACTGGCTAAACTAGCTAATAGTCATGAACGAGAACTCGCCGCTGCTGCATAGCCGCTCAAATTCCCAACGAATTGACCGCACTACGCTGCGTCGCGTGCTTTATGTGGTTGTGCCTCTAGTGGTCGTGGCTATCGTGACAATTGGAATTCTGATCAGCAGTAACAAATCTTCAGGTGGATCGAATGTCGCTCCCACAGCCGCTGACGAACCAACCGCCGCGCCCACTGTTGTCGGTCTATCGGACGCCGAGCTGTTGACCATGCAACCGCATTTTGAGGAGAAAATGCACCCAGTCCCACCGAAGCTCGTAAAGCGCAGTGACTTCAATCGATCGCTGCCGACTAATGAGTTCTGGTCAAATCTCATGGCTGCCGATGGGCACGGCCTCAACGCAGGGGCTGGCGAAATTACGCTCAGTCCGTATACCATCCGAAGTCTGCCTAAACGATTCGAAATCTCTTATGGAGACTCTCGGCGCGTGGCTACTAAATCTGCTATCACGGAGTACTTTAACGTCGATGTCAGTTTTTCAGCTTACAGCCACAAAGTGGTGAATACCAGTTCTTCCGACTCACTTCTGCTTGGTGATGGTAATAGCACATCCAGAACCGTCTTAAGCTTTGACGTCTTATCCGTTTTGCTTCAATATTCTTATGAAGACGACAATCAGTATATGAGAATTCCGATGGTAAGAGGATCGCCATACATCACAGTGGAATACCAGAATGTCTTACCAGTACTCGAGTTCAACGCTTCGATTTTATCTATCAATGGTGAACGAGTGAAGCTAAACGATAAACAGAGTCCAAAACGTATGCTGCAGACGTGGACTAGCAAGCGATTCGAGCTCGAAATTGAAGTTTATGGCGCGGGTGAAAGCGCACGTGGTACCGGCAAATGTCTTCAAAGATGGATTTTGTACTTTGAAAAGATTAGGACACTCCAGCTACAGTTTTCTGATGAATTGGATTATCGTCCGTACAATTGTCGGGGAGAACTGACGACGCCGACCAACATTCGTTTGGTCGACACGGACTTTTACTCTGGAGTAGCTCGTTTGGCGATTGTTCCACAGAAAAGTGCGGTGGAAGTTCTAGACAGTTCTGCATCGATATATCCAGTAAGCTCAGCGATTACGACGGACGTGAACGAAACTTCTGCCACCTTCTCGTTTTGCTGGAAGACAAAACAATTTCCCGACTCGTCACCGGCCACGAAGCTACTGATGATGGCAAATCCACACCATGTTGCGACATTACAAACAGAAAGCAAGCTATTTCAAGTGCTTGGATCGTTGGGACATCGAACGTTGAAATCGAATATGACAGCGGTGGTCGGTAGTTGCTGGGAAATGCAGGAAGTTCTACCAGCCGTCCATTTTCAAGAAAGAAACGTATCGATCTCTCCACAACAAATCGAAGCAATCAAATTTTCGCTTGCTAACGACTCCAACTACACGCCAGAAGCTGATGACCCGTACTTTTTTGGAAAGGAGATTGCCCGCCAAGCTCGTTTAGTACTTATAGCCGATCAACTTGATGAACACAAACTTCGTGATAACATCCTGAATCGATTAGAGAAATGGGTAACTCCATGGATGCTCGGCCAGAATAGTGATCACTTTGTGTACGACCGCAGCTGGGGTGGTTTGTGTTCACTTAACGGACTAAAGGGCGTTTTCTGGATGACGGACTTTGGCAACGGCTGGTATAATGACCACGTACGTACAGTAAATTAATAGTGTATTTGTTCTTATATTGACACATTGTGTTCGTGCAGCACTTTCACTATGGATATATGTTGTACGCCCTCGCAGTAATAGCTAAATATCACCCGGATTTTGCCGAAAAGCACAAGGCAGTTGTCGTGTCAATTGTTCGTGATATTGCTAGTCCCGACCAAAATGAGTGAGCTTTTTTGTGTTATGTGTTATGCCTTATCAGAAATAATGTGTCGATTGATGTTTGTGATGCAGTACGTATTTCCCGTTCACTCGCCACTTTTCATGGTTTGATGGCCACTCGTTTGCCAGTGGCATCTACACTCTGGATGGTGGCAAGTCACAAGAGAGTGTGAGTGAAGCGATCAATGCCTACTATGGCGTGTATTTGGTTGGCAAAACATTTCATGTCCCGCAGATAGAACACATGGGCCATCTTTTGCTGACTCTTGAGATTCGTGGTGCTCAGACATACTGGCAGATGCCATCGAAGTCAAACATTTACGAGCCAATCTATGCTGCCAACAAGATGACGGGTCAAGTAGCTGCTACAAAAGTTTCATACACGACATGGTTTGGTCCACAGATAGAGCACATGCACTTGATTAACATGATCCCATTCACGCCTATCACGGACATGTTTATCAAACCTACTTACGTCCAGGAGGAGTATCCCCTTTTACAGCAGCAGGCCTTCGACCGCGTCCAGGACCCAATTAATGACCTCTGGAAAGGCTACGCGTATCTGGACTTGGCCATTATCAACCCTCTTGATGCCTGGTTTAAAGTCCAGAACTTGACTTTTTTTGACGACGGAAACTCGCGCACAAATTCACTGTATTGGATCGCCACGCGACCGACGAATTGATGAGAAACCTGTGCGTTGTTGCGTTAAAATGCCAAACTCATTGCATTGGCATCGCTGGACATGAAGGAATGAGGTGCTTTGCAGTTGCTATTGTGTGCCGCAACGAGTGAAGATATTTCGTCCAATAAATTTCTATATTACAATAATGGCTTACGATCTGACTCATTATAGCGATATCTTAAATGAGCAATGCTGTTGTTTCAGCAATCGCCATTAGTTTGTGTTGTTACTTCGAGCCGATGATCCAATAGTGTGCTTTCGTCTGCGGCAAAATAAAACTGGCCTTGAACGCTTTTGCCATCAAGCACATGCGGTAGCCAATAGCAATCATCTACCCACATGCTTTTGAATGGGATCTTGGAAATGTCGTACCACTGAGGCTCCATCTCCTCGCTCTCGGACGGCTCACCAAGAAATTTATGCGCCAAAAAAACATGTACTTCCATCATCTCCTCAGATTTTTCGAACGAGAAGAACAGGATACCACACGGTAGTAAATCCTCTGCCTTCACAATTACATTAGCCTCCTCTTCCAGTTCTCTTACCGCTGCGGCCGCGATGCTAGCGTCCGTAACCTCAACTTTACCACCGAATCCATTCCACTTGCCCATGCCAAATCCACGCTTTTTCAAACCCAAAAGTACCTGCTTGGATCCAACGCAATCGCGTACGATGAACGCTAACGTAAATAGTTTACGCTGATACGAAGATACCGCTTGCATGATGGCTGCCGAACGAGCGTCGGATTTACCGGTACACGATCTTCTGTCCTGTCTTTGTCGTTGATTAAAGTGAGGAGGAGATCGTAAGGATAATAATCAGTAGTAGTATTTTGTTTGTAGTCTAAAGATCATATCATCATAAGTAGCTGTCATTTAGTTTATTATGCTAAGACTTGTCCTTCGACCGAGGTTTTTCAAAATCGAGTAAAAAACTTCAACGCATCTTAGATCGCATCATTTGTAGAGCTGCCACCCCGTGCGCAATTAGGAGTGGTGATCATTTCCCTCTTGGACTTCTTTGCTGATCAAGCTGCTGCCATTTCTCGCCAACCGCTCACCCGGCATGCTTGGGGTGCTGGCTTTCACGCTACTGAGTGTCTGCGTATCGCTGTCACTATGCGTCGTGCCGGTGCTGGCTCGCTACACGATCTTTCCACTACTTACGAGTCTTGTGCACAAGCTCACGGCCATCTACCTAACTGATAGCATGAGAGTCGAGTACGCTTTTGGATCCTTCACGGTACGCGGACAGCGTGGTGGCGGTGGCACCTCGGAGATGTTACGCGGCATCACTATCTCGCTCTTTTTTGTCCAGCTGCAGAGCGAGTTCCTCAAGACGTTAGCTTTCGCCAAGCAAGGACTAGCGCCTGTGGATCTGAAGAATGTGAGCATAAAAGAGGTTGTCATACAATTAGCTACAACCTGGAAAGTAGTGGTCAAGGTGGAAGGGGTAGTTGTTGATGGCACAGTTGTGGATCCGAACGTTGAAGGATGTTTTGGGCTGCAAGATGCTGTGACTATGAAGTTAAATGAGGCGGCCTATTGGATTAATATGTTGACGACAGAGCGTGCCTCGTCGGAGCTTCGACAGAAACAGGAGCAGGATTTCGCCAATGCTCGGTCGACGACATTTTCCTTCAAGGATCGAGTGCTCCAGCAAATTGCTTCTCAAGTGGACGTCCATGTGAGAAATGTCCGAATTTCTCTGACAGGTCTTACCCCAGGAAATGCTGCCATTGATGGCCATGACGACGAAGCTGAGAAGGATGACGAAATGGCAGACAGAGCAACTACCAGCTCAATTGCCGTAAGGCTGAACCCCACACGCGTGAGTTTCTCGATGAAGTCGCTGGACTTGCTCACAGATGTCCTGCATGAAAACAACCAAGAGGCTTTGCAACTTATTTTGACATCAAATACAATTCTTGTGGAGTACGCATTGACATTGAAAGGTATGAATATCTGTGCTTCCACTATCAAGGATGAAGAAGAGGGTGTGACTGCGGCCGTTGAGAAAAAGCAGTCTTTGCTTAAGGACAGCAGTGGGGTGCAATCTTGCGAACAAGCTTTAGTTTCTATCTCTGCTCTTTCCTTAAATGTCAGAGTACCGCCCATGCCAAGGTTGCTGGGAATCGTGGCTTCCATCGCTCCCATCCCCATGAAGCATCGCTTAGCACAAGTAGAGATTGCATCGTCGTCGGTAAATACCATTTCTGTCGTACGTGAGCCTCTAGTTGGAGTGCTACGTGACATTTACGTGCCATACACGGACCACCAGGTTCTGGTACAGTCGATGCGCATGCTGGAGCAAAATGAGTCGGTTTGCAAGCATATTTCTCGAGAAGATGAAACATTTTATCTGGCAAACTATGATAAAGTGAATGGAAACAAGTCTCTATCGACGCAGGAGAAGGAAAATCTTAACGAAAAGCTGAGTAAATTGGAACTTTCAATGACGCTGAACAAGATTTTAAAGCTTCGTAGTCGTGCGACTGGATTGGCTAAGTTCTACCGTTGCAATCAAGACGAGTTGTCGCTTGGAGATTACACTGCAGTTGTGCAAGAAAACGCTGCCAAGCCAAGCAACATCATGTTCAGAGTCATGCATATTGCACTGCGCTGGGATAATATGAGCGTTAATTTTGGTGAACGCGATCACCAGGTTGCCGAGATGGTAGTGATCGGCTTTGGTGTCAATGTGCGCATGTTCCCGGTTGCGGATGGCAAGGAGAAACTTAAGCTTGACGTAGATTTGATGCTGAACCAGACTACTTTCGCCGTATTTGTTGGAACTTCAGAGCTAAGCCCTCTTTCTCCGACGGCAAAGCTATTGTTTGCCGACTTCTGTAAAGTGGCTGCCGAGTCAGATGGTATCACACCGCCTCAGATGCTTACTGCTCACATGAGCCAATATGAAAGGGGAGAGATGGACGTACGAGCTGTTGTGAATAATGTAAATTTGGTGCTTTTTGCAAATGCTCTCGAGCACTTCTTGCTGTACGTTGATCGACTTACGACAAAGGCAACTCAAGTACTATCGACTGCTCGTCCGCCCATCACGCCTGTTGTTCACACTGAATCAACGCCTGCGATGGTGCAAGTCATGAAAAATGAGCTAGATGCGATGGTTAAAGAGGTATCGATGTCGCCTTTCAGTCTACTCGGCGGCATGCTGCTAAATCTTGATGTGGGCCTGAATGACTGTCGCATCCTCTTGCTTCCAACACAATCGTTCACAAAATTGTTGTTCACGGATGTAAATGTGGAAACATCTCAAAGTGAATATGTCGTGAACTGTCGCGTTGACTTACCGGTAACACTAAGCATTCATCTAGAGAGCTCCAAGGTGAAAGAGATTGTAAAATTTCAAGTTAGCAACCTTAGCGTTGGAGCGCAATACGTTGAAGAAGTACGAGATATGGAGACCGTCTTAGCCCCAACAAGCATTGCTTTTCAATTCGTTCTCGAACAAGACGCTAAGAACCCATTAACGTGTCACCAGACTGTGATGATACACATGCCAGATATATTGGTAGCTGGATCGGACCTCAGTTTATCGCTGTTGGCGTCCTGTGGAGAAGCTCTTGCAAGCGTTCAGACGACAACGCCCGACCAAGCCCGGCTCCGCCTCGAGAGTCGTATCAAACAAGAAGAAATTCGTCGTCAGGCTGAAGTCAATACGATTCTCGATCGCCTACATCGTCTTTTTGACGAAATCGATGAGAACGGAAACGGGCGTATTGAGTTGGCCGAGCTCCTCCTCCTGCTTCGCCGCGTTAAAGTCGGTGATACACTGCTTGAAAGCGAGCTGGAGTACTTTGTCTGTGAGCTATTCAAGGAAATCGACCAAGACGGCAATGGATACCTAGAGTTTCAAGAGCTACGAGAGTTTTTGCGCGATGACTTGCTATCTGGTGAAGCTGCGGCCGCTGAATTAACTTCTAAAAGCGGCAGCAGTGCTCTTACTGGATTTTTGAATCTGCGTGGTAATGAGTACCATTCGTTTGAGGTGATAAATAATATGTGTGAGACAAAGATCACTTCAACTGAGCAGCTCGCCGAATGGATCAAACGACCGGTTTTCGAGTGTCGGTTCTGGGAACTGTTTGGTAGCGAAGCTCACGTCACGAATCGATCATTGGGCGACCAAAATCCTGTAGATGTGCAGAAGAAATTGGTTCGTTTGCTAAAAAATTATGATGCAGCTAACCTTATCTGGGACGCGTTTGTGTTGCCAGCGATACAAGATGGTTGCACAGATCGCGTTATGTTCGAATGGCTTCTCAAGCCGTCAACGCGCTGTGGAGGCATTAGTGAGTATCAAAGTGCGGCAAAGGTGATTGCAAAGCAGAAACGCGACGTCATTTTTAAAGAAGCTTTGGAGGAGGTTGAGCAACTTGTAAGCAAATTCACTCAGGACGTGAACCCAGTGAAAAAGGAGTTGCAGTTTACAACTGATGTCAAAATGGGCAATTTGCGCTTTGTTCTTACAGACACCGAATTACCTGCACGCTTTTTTCGTGGAGATTTGATTGTAAAAGATGTTAAGTTCTCAATGAAATTAAATGGCAAGGACATTGACGAGATCGGACCCATAGACTGGGTTAGCTTGACAACGTCTGGCAATTCTGCCTGGACAATTCTTTGTGGGTTTAAGATGTCCTCATCCTGCTTCAGTGATATGGCAAATGACATGGAGCATATTATTGAACCATGGGATCTGGTCGTCGGCATCTCGTCTGAGGCTGGCGAAAACGGTTGCTCTGTTTTGATAGAAGCTGCCAAGCGTTTTCAGATCAATGTGACGCCCAGTGTGTTAAAAACTTACCGTGCCTTGATGGACGCACTTGACGGCGAGGCCCAGCAGAATGCCTTACAAAAGCGTCAAGACAGCATTCAATGCTCCACCGCCGCGAAGAGACACAAAGAGAATGATTGCCTGGTACAAAATCTGACGGGATGCAAAATCATCCTACAGTTGAATGGTATTGACCATCCCATCGAAGTTGAGGCACACGACCGTGCCCTTATAGAAAATGGAGCTTTGAAGTATGGTAAAGCGACCCTTAATTCGCTAAGCATTGATCAGTGGGGCACAAGCAAGACTGCTGTAAATTTGCCTGCATTTGGTAAAGTTAGTGTTGGTGTGAGCACGGCGAAGGCGTCGCCTTCCACTCTGTTCATTACCGTATTCTCACGCTTGGAGAATTCTCGGCGTCAGCTGATTGTGCTACGATCCAACACTTACTTCTGCAATCATAGCTCTGAGTCCTACGAAATGCAATATCTGAGTCTGGCAAGTGAACAGAGAAAGTCTATCAAATCTCCTATTATTAAGTTGCGACCAAATGAGCGCATTTCGCTACCGCTATCTCTTCTTATGGGGATGACGGAATTCTATGCTCGCCCTGTAAATCACGAACACTGGATCGTGAAGACTTCATTGAACAACGATGTCTTAACATCGGCTGAGGCCATGAAGGAACTTGATGCACATGAAGCTAAACGAGAGTCAAAGAAAAAAGAGCGTCGAGGTGGAACTATTGTCTATGGAGACACCGCGGACACTTGCGCTACAGTCATCAAAAGGTTAACGCCCAACATGATTGTGCGTCGTTGGCACTTAAGGTCTTACTTTGATTGGGAATTAGCGCTTTTACCTCCGTTTGTTGTACGCAACTCACTTCCGTATGAATTAGAGTACCGATTCATCGAGTACAAGACTAGTTCAATGAAAGACATGAAGGCTGATTATGCCAAAGTTGAAGCGCTTCTGCGGCGTGAAAGTGCACCAGAGCCGTCTGAACGCGTGCTGAGTGGTGTGGTAGAATCGGGACACGATACTGAAGTGTCTGGCATATCTGGGGTACACCCAGGATATCTGTCTGTTCGACTTATTTCCAGGAAGAAGAACACAGGCAAGCATGCTGCATCTTCGTGGTCAAAGCCACTTTTGATGATGATACACAAGGGAGTCGAGCAATTCACGACATCTAGAGAGGAGATTGAAGCCGACATTGGTCTCAGATTTAACATTGACCGAATTACCCTCCCAAGTCATCCCCGCCTTGTGCGTTTTTCTAGTCCTTACTGGATTGTGAATAACACTTCCCTTGCTTTTGCGTTCGCGTTGATCGAACCTAGTGCAAACCGAACCTCATTCAAAGCCATGGATGTTTGTGCACCATTTAGCTACCCAGTGATGACTTCAATTCAGCACAACCGTATGAGCTTAAAACCACTTATTAATCTCAATCGCCGCCCAGAAGCATGGGGTACACTGGGTAAGATGCCAGAGGTGGCGTACAAATCCTCCACTGTGTCAAAACATGCCATTGCACACGCGGAATGGTCAGAACCGATCAACACGACTGCAATTAATACGATGGGTGAAATTGTTTGTGGCCCGAGCGTCTTTAGCGTTCAAATGGAAGGTCTATACGGACTATTTGAGCCGGGTGTTTCGCTCACACTGAGTCCCCGATATTTTGTGCAGAATAGGTTGAATCAAAAGCTCTACATCCAAAGTTTCGCCTCGCAAGAGAATGACGCAAGAAAAGTTGATGAGATGTTTCAAAGACGATCTCTCGAAGACGTGAAGCAGTTGCATTTAGCACTCGAGAATGGACAGACAACACCACTTTATCATTTTGGCCCGCTAAAAAAGGGCGAGTCGGTGCAGCATAGTCAGCGTTACGTGTCGTTTTCGTTCACGAAGGACTGGAACACCGACGCCAGCAAAAAAAACTGGTCCTTTGCGATACCGATTAATACAGCAGGTGATCTTTACTTGCAGATATTTTCATCAGTGCGCCAGCGACATATCATCTGCCAAGCAAGCGTGCAAGTGGTTGATATGTATGTTTATGTGATTCTCACGGATGTGTCATGTGCACCTCCATATCGTATCGAGAATTACACGCCATTCAGAGTGGACTGTGCACAGTTGGGCGAGTCATCTATCTTCAGTGGTGGGCACAAAGAGGTGGCAGCCACCATCAAACCGGGCGCGTGGCATGCATTTGCTTGGTTTAATCCTTTATCAAAAGAGCGCCATGTTGAGCTTCGCCTTTCACATGTTGATTCTCCCAAGACGCAAACCAAAAAGTACGACATTGACTATGTAGGCTACCTAGATTCGATTACCATGTGGGTATCCCGCGATGGCGAAAAAAAGCATCCCGTCGAGCTAATCGCTCAAGTGGTCGTAGAAACGAGTACTCGCGTGTTGAAGATTACAGAAAAAGAGTTGGAGCTCGGCCTCATAGAAAGCCAAGATCCTGACGGCGAAGGCGATCTCAAACAACGTAGAATGCTATATGCGTCATCGTTCGATATCAGATTCGATGGTTTTGGCTTTTCCGTACTTGATGGATGGCCACAGGAAGTGTTTTTCGCGTCGGTGGATGTAATTCAAGTGCGAAAAGCGCCTGCCTCGTTAGAATGGACGTTTTCGGTGTTGCATTGCCAAGTAGACAATATGCTCGCAACGGCCAAGTTTCCTGTTATAATGAACCCAGTGAATGCGGGCTATAGTGACAAGTCCGTTGGCAAGGCACCAGAACCGTTTTTAAAACTTGTGTTAGATGCAGATCTCGAGGCTCGATTTGGAACTTATAAACTGCTCGAATTTACCCTAAGTGATCTAGCGGTTAAGGTCGATATTGACTACATGGTAAATCTTGTCAAATTACTGGAGCCATACTTAACTTCCGACGCGACCGTGGCCCACCGTTCAAAAGTGACGCTGGAGCGCGCGCTTGATCGTCGTGCTCCACAAATGCCAATAATGACAGTGACGGGGGATGGTGGGATTCAGACAGATCTGGTGTATTTCGACGTTTTGCGTATATCGTCGCTGTCTGTGGAACTGGAGTACTCTATCACGCGCAAAGATATTGTCGCTTCGACGGGTGAGGGTCATTCGATAATCTTTGGATTCCTGAGCCAAATAATCGGGCTTATAGGGTCAAACCTTTCTGGATCGCCCACATTTAGTTTCAGCGAAATCGTAATTTTGCGCTGCTTCACGACAAAGCAGCGACTTCAAAATCAATTAATAGCAAATTATGTTCAGCAAGGCGTGATGCAGGCTTACCGTCTAATTGGAAGCGCAGACATTATAGGGAACCCAATCGGACTTGTCGAAGATTTAGGTTCTGGTGTAGTAGAGTTTCTGAAGATCACAAAAGGAGAATTAACGGGTGATGCTCAAACTCGAGGTGAGGGAGTCAAGATGCTAGGCAAAACAATTGTAAAATCAAGCGCCTCGTCAGTTGCAAAGATCACGGGCTCGTTGGACAAGTTTGTGGGTGAATTTGCGGATGAAAATCGTGCTACAAATACTGACGGGAGTAACTCGTCTGCCGATAATGCTGGAATCAAGTTTGCCAAGGACTTTGGTCGCGGCTTAACTGGCATCTTCACAAAACCTGTGGAAGGCGCTATCAAGGGCGGTGTCACTGGACTTGTACAGGGCACGGTGCAAGGTATTACAGGCCCCGGTGTCGTCCTACTCAAGGGTCTCACGGCAACGTCTCATACACTAGCGCTGGGTGTAAAGTCAACAGTTGTAGATCGTTCTCCATTCGGCGGCCGGCGTCGCAATCCAAAGCTTGTTCAAAATGGCAAGGTTATTGCAGAATTTGACGAGGAGCATTATAGACCGGCGTTGTTGGAGTTAGAGGTACTGGGTGCAAATGGATTGGATTCGGATAAGTCGTGCGATCCGTTGTGTGTTGTTCGCATTAACGGTGTTGATGTCATGAAAACCGCTGTTATTTACAACACTGTAAACCCTGTTTGGCAAGAGAAGACCCAAGTGGTATTAACTGGCGAGGAAAGCGAGGTACAGTTTGTGGTGAAAGATTCATACGGTGGAACTGTGGCCAAGACTGTCGGGAAGTGCATCATCAGTATGTCAAAATTACTCGACGATTTCAAACCGCCCAAGTACTCGTCAGACTTAGCCCAATGGGTGCACACGCAAGTAAAGCCTGGGGACACAACAAAGAATCGAAGCCATGTAATAACAGAGAAGGAGTATCCGCTCGTGATGCCAAGAAAGTACAGTGCCAAGAATTCGAATCATGGCACTACTTTTGCTGATGAAAAGCATCAAGTGTTCGTGACGATACTGTCGCTAAGAGATATGGTAGTTACAAGCTCAACTGGTAGTGGCATGCTTGGACTGGGAAATTTAGGGAGCAGCATGCCCAATATCTCGCCATACATCTCTGTGCATGTTGGCAAATCTGCGAATCGGACAAATACGACCAAGATGACTTTCACAAAGAATCAGAAAAATGATCTGGTCGGTCATGCATCATGGAACGAAAGTTTTACATTTTCGGTGACTGCCAAGGAGCTGCATCGCAGCGGAGCCGACTCGAGATTGGTGGTATCTTTGAAAGATAAAAGTATGATTGTGGATGTGCGCCTCGGCTCTGCAACATTAGATATTGACGCAACTAGGATAAACACCACGGAAACAGAAGAGGAATTGGTGCTGATAGACCAGAATGGCAAACTGATTGGATACCTAACTGTGAAAATTAGAGTCGCTGGCTCAGCTACATCCTCCCGCTCGCTTTCAATTAATTCTCTTATGTCCGCTGGTGATGACATAGCAAACCTCCCACCTGACGCTGTCAAGGCTGGCACTATTCGCGTGTCTTGCGACTTTAAGTGAGCCTCCAAGTCTAAATTGATACTCCAGTATTTTATACCAAAAAAATACTCTAGAATAATATAGCTGAAAATGTGGGAACTTGGTGATATCATGGTCTTATAAAGTAAATATTATCTACAGTACTCGTGTAATGGCATGTATAGGCAGAGTAAGAAGATTACGCAGCTCCAAAGGAGGGGTCCGAGGTACACGCGGGTGGCTAGCCGTGCATTGAAAAAGTCCAAGGTACACGCGGGCGGCTTGCCGCGCATTGGAAAAAGATTAGTTTGACGAGATTTTACTGTTAGTCCAGACTTAATATGTACTGTGGAAATAGCATAGCAAAAACATCTTTTTGTAGGATCGCATGAGCCCAGCCTCTGTGTGTTTGTTTAATGCGGATTTTGAGAGTTGAAGCGCTCTTTGTGCAAAGTGCACGGCAAACTTTTGCAATTGGTAGCCCTTTAAGGCAATCTCACAACCGAGTCGTGGGAAGACTGAATTCTCTGCGAGGATGGAGCATGATATTCTTCAAACACCTGTCCCGAGACAGATAGACTAGCTCCACAAGCTTTTGTCCGCCATAACTTTGAAAAGCATCACAAATTTGGCAGCCAAAGGGCTGGAAGCGGAAATTGCTCGATTAGAGGTGTTTACCTGCTCTGATAATGCACTGACGAGGTACGTTCAGAAGCACCTCAACTGGGTGCCGGTGGGAAAAGAGATGGCTCCGACTGGAAAACCGCTGGTGTTGAGCATCCAGTCCAGAGCTACAAGAATAAGGACGCGAAAAGTATCTTTCTCTGAATGAGAAAAGTTGATATGACCATAGATTTGGCAGCATGTCGAGCTTGCAATATAAAGCTAGGAGCTCGCGCACGAGAATGGGCACTTACATCAATACCTGGATGAACGTTGGACGATTAGAAGTAATAGATACCACGGGTTTGCGCAACAATTAACGAAGCGTATCGAATGCACAAAGATTTGTTATGCAACCAGGGGTAAGAGCTGACGGACTGTGTCCAGAATTCAAGAACTTTAATATCCGCGATGATATCGAACCCTCTCTCGAAAGCGGTCACGATTGCTATCATTTGAAGAAATTTTTCGTGAGTGCGGCTCGCACCGAGTAAGCGGTGGTCGTCACATTGTGAACCCAAAGTGCAAATCCCGTACCACGAGGGCGGGTTGGGTTGCTGGAGTTAAAAGCTCAACGAGAGCGCCGAAGGCGATAGCTCTCAGCTATCCTAATGATGAAAATAGTTGCTCGGCAATACCCGCAAATGTTTTATCTGCGATAGGAAAAAAATCTGCGCTTTGATACGAACGATCTGTCTCCCACACAAGAGCGGATGACAACTGTTAATGGGCAAACTTCAAGTTTGAGTAGGCGCATGCGGTCTACTGGCAAAGAGATGAGTTCCAATGGTCGTGATTTATGGGACCCATCCCCAAAGAAGCAACATTCTCTCAGAGAGTTGGGGCTCACAGCTCATGGTTGTTGGTTGTTGATGAGTCGTGGAACCCATGAATGGGTCCGGAGTGCTGTGCAATGTTTACGACGCGCGATTACCAAGAACAGCAGATCATAAGAGGGGGCATTAAAAATGGCAGATTTTGATTCGATAAATGTGCAGTTTGTGACAGTGACGCTGTTTAAGATCCAGAAATTGTGTTGAAATCCCAAGTATGGTTTGAAGACTTTCGCATTGTAAATGTAGTCCTTTCCCAAACTGTATCCGAAATTTGATGCTACTCTAAGTATGGCGTGACGAAAACACCATGCTTCAGTCTTATCGTGCCAGAACGGGTGGAATTGATGAGCAATTTGCGACTAGAACATTCGGATTCAATGTTATGAAGCATGGAGTATCCTTGTCGTGATGCGATGGTGTGCTGTGCTAGCTGTACTGTGTGGCAAGTCCACCGTGTGAGACCTCGACTTTGTGGCAGGAACGATCATTCCCTTGCGAATGAAATAACCGAGGATACCCTACGGGCTATGAGTCCACCTTATCCTTCCAGCAGAAGCTTGCGTTGAGCCCAAAAAACATCTCTAAGGTGTTGCTTAGAGTATAAGACGATGAGGAACCTAGATGGTATAGTTGGCACCAGTGAGGAGGCTCGAATCGTCACCTATTATCACTCAGTGCGAAGAGTGGGACAACAATTCTAAAGGATTCCAAGGGTTCTTTTCATCATCTTATGAAGGAACATTACGGCGTCGTGACGAGAGATCCACCACGCACAAATATCGCATCGGCCCAGAGCTGTCTTAATATCCAAGGACGTTCAGCCGTCTGATCAATGCAGTTTAGACTTCGCGGCTATGCACAAACCTACTTTGACGATAAATTCGAACGAACTCATGCTCAAAACAGGATCTCGGCCGTGGAAATTGCGTATACTTGCGAGCAATGCTCGACTGTATGCACTCAAATATAATTTATATGCCAATATTGACACGCAAATATTTGTCGCCGAAGAAAACCCCTTTCCAGATTTCTCCAGTGAATAGCATTACCGGCGAAAAATCTCGCAAAGATAAAGGCCATAGTAAGTTGGCCAATTCTTCTGTTCCGAACAAACTTATGGAAGTGACATAACATTTGCACAGCTACAGTGCACATAATGCCGATAAACCACAATTTCTTACCGATCTTTTATATGAGGATTGTGATTGGTGTTGACGCGCGGCGAGGAATGCGGCTTTTAGGATTGACAAAAATCTTCATGCGTTTCCCCATTCTACCTTTCCCGAATGCGGATCGCTCGTTTTACGTCGACTGTGACGATTCAGCCCGTGCAATAAGGTACGCTTTTTTTCACACCGATACCACTGGACGTAAACGCGTGCTCCCGATTGTCTCTCACCATACCACAGCTGCTGATGAGAACTTACCTGTTCATGGCCAAGTGATACATCCAATAAATATGCACTAGTGATGTTCAAGGTGCACCTGGTTGGCACTAAGCCGTTTGTGATCTATACAAATAATACGTCATTGCGCAGAGCGACATCGTCATCACATCGCTCACTTAAAAAAGCAAAATGTCGATCCTGTGTTGCTTAGTATACCATATATGTATGGTATTAGCCGGACGACTTAATGTTGTGGCAAACGCGCCTTCATATTGCTCCGACTATGTACTGTCGCATGCCACAGTGGTGACGTCGCCAATGGAAAAGGCAATATGTACAGTGTACGGATCAGATACAACATGTGTTGCGCTGCTGTAAACTGTAAGGAGCAAGAAGATTGGGTACTCAAATGCCACTTTATTGAAGGGTGCGTTCGCGCACCTGCATATCTATGTCTTATCTTAACGGCTCACATGACACTCAGTGTGTAGTGGTGCTTCATACTGAATGAGGCTCACGAAACCCATCGGGTGTCCGACCCGTAGAAAATTGATATACTCGGCGAGTGCTATGTATTGGTGGTGCGACATGTTTTAGTAGGTAATCACAAATGCGCTTTATATCAGCCGTATAGAATCTCGCCGCGTACGTCGAGTGACATTGGCCACCTTTGTGATCCTATACCTTGGAAACCGCAAGCTCGATGCGCTGTTGCTTAAACATGGCTAAATCAAATGACATCCTCAACTTCCCTTACTCAAAGAAAGAGATCTTCTCCGCTTCTACTAACAAAGGGTTTGATGTTTCGCAAAAGCGGTCTCGCGGCGAAGCTGCTTATGCTTACAGCGACGAAAAGCTCGAGTATCCCTTGATACGTCTAATTATCGCCATCTTTATAGCTGACAATTCTATCCAGTCAAGCAATTGCCGCTTCTGGAGTTTGAGTTGCCAATTGTATTTTCCCATATGGTCTTTTAAAGACAGAAGCTAATAAACTGTGTTTAATTATCCCAAAGCTGACTATTGTATTGAGTGTAATGAAGCTGCGATGCACATTGCGAAGGTGTGCTTTGACTTAAAGTGTCCTCATCAATTAAAATATGAAGGATGAGTGCGATGGCTTCATCCGAGAGCGGGGCCGAGGGCCTATTTTGTATGATACTTAGGTGGTTGGCATCTTGCTACACAAGGCTTTTCCTACTCAAGAGTCATATTTATCACACATAGTCATACATAATCTGATACTAGATATAACGGTTATGCTACATTTGATTCCAAAATATTCTATATAATTCGACGTGAGGCTTACAGACTGCGTGTCGTACTAAATTCTCCTTACCATACGCAAAAATTCGCACTTTCTCAATTTTAGAGACATTTCTTCATGACAAGTGCTAAAGCAACAGATGTCACGGGTGCTCGCACCGCCAAATCAAGCGTAGTATGTACTGAGAATTTTGTTCGATAATTGAGGCGAGCATTAGCAGTCTATGTTTATAAGCTGAAAGCACGTTGGCGACAAGTCCTTTTCGGAGGCGGTAACAGCTACCGTCTTGACGGAGGGTCCTCAAATTTGTGCGCCTCACAAATAGAGTAAACTTCGTGTTCAGCCTATTTTCTCGTCCTCTCGAACTTTGATATTTATAGCATTATATACTAAGTACTTCTGCCTGTTGGAGAAAGTTCTCACAGGGATACCAGAGGCAAAAACCATGTTAAAAGCCCCTTCACTGATAAGCAGCTCCAAAATACTCGCAAACGGTTAATCTGCAGCAGCAACGCCTTTCAAACTTCGGTATAGAATCACGAGGGATCCAGTCTCAACGCAAGGTCGTCAATGGAGCCCCTATAGCGAAACTCTAGATCTCCGGTAGGCAAAAGCAGGCTATTGACTAATATCTAAGTCTTTGAACCACCTCATGATCAATGTCAATGAAATTATCCCTAAAGCAAAAAACCAACAATAAAAAAGCTCAAAATCCAGAATTGCTGATTTACATCAAAGTCGAGGGCTTGGTGAAGCCGTAAATTTTTTTGGCGGAGTAAGAGCATTGCGCAACTCAGCGTTCGGTAGCAATCAAGAGTACGCGGAGTCAATCCAGACATTATAGACGGACATGGTATAGATTCGTGGTGTGACGCAGACGCTTATAAAAGTGTACAAGGATTTATTAAGCATTCCAATAAAATTTGGAAGTTTGACAACATGGAAAGCTGTCTCACCCTGGACCTTTCCTCAAAATATAATTTCACCATAGGTATGGCGTGGCTTCAACGCTTTAAGCCATGGGTCGACTGGAAAGAACAATAGAATGTTAAGGCTCCCAGTTAAATTTGGCGCGACGGAAATGGAGAGCTATATCCTGTGCTAGATCCAATCGAGAGTGTAAGCGACCGAGCCGTTGGTATTGAACGGCTATTGCATGTCGCGAGTAAAAGAGCCAAGATCTGAGAAAAAAGATTATCTTTTCTGCGATGTGACTGTAATGCTGAGTAAGCACTACCATGTGGCAGGCTCACCGTTTGGAGCAGCAAACCTCCGCGGAAATATGAAGGGAAATACTATCTTGTAGTGATTAGAGTTTCTGGAGTGCTAAGGGTTGTAACTTTCTACTCACATTCTGCAGAGGCTCGCAGCGAGCTGAAGAAATTATCCTCAGCTGTAAGAAAATGAAAAATGGTGAAGTCACTAAAAGGATACAATTGGTACCAGAGAAGGAGCTGAGGTTGCCATCCGTCATGGTCATGGATGACTCTGTCGCTGAGAAAAGTCGCAGAGCATTGTTTGAGGATTCTGACTGAGCCTTTAAAGATCCCTTCTGTCGTTTGTTAAAGAGACATCACGTTGTGGTGACAAATGACCCATCACTCACATCAGATCAAATAGGGGAGTGCGTCACGTGACTGACTTGTTTCCAGAACCAAATATTGCTTCTGATGGCCTTACTAAGGAAAAATATGACATTATTGACGATTTTCTTTGCGCGAGACACAGCAGTTTGGGCTAGAGGAAGTCTACCCACTCGCCGCCGACTTCGTCAGAAGGGTCGATATGTTGCAAATCGTGCATGCTTATAATAAGCTTAACGCAGCCACTATTTTGGCGCAAACGCCGTTACTGGAATAAAATGTGCTTTGGAATTGTATTGGTGACTGCACTTTGCTCAGTGTCTACGACCTGATTGACGGGTGCTACCACTTGCTGCTGAGATGTAGAGATATCCCTCTGACGGCTGTGAGTATCTCAAACGGGATGCTCGGGACTAAATGGTTATACCACAGGGATTGTTTTGCACCAAAGACAGTCATCGTCGGGTGACGCTGCTGTTTAGGCCGCATCTTAAATAAGAAGAGACCTGCTTGACAATATTTGGTCCATCGTCGAGCAGAGCACAGAAAGTCGAATGTTGAGAGCTATATTATACACTTAAGGGCAGTGCTCTAGTGTATGCGCTTAGTTTAGCTATTCGCTAATATAGACGTGCGTATTTGGCGTAGCCGAATCTATTTTTTATGCTTGACTGGATACTTGGCCTGTGAGCAGAGCCAGCAAAAATCAAGGCAAGTGTAGAAATGTAGATGGTCTTGGGCGTAAGTCTCAATCTTGACTTTAGAAAGTGGATTGGCTCGGCAACTACGTGCACAAGTAAATTCCACATCATGCCAATATGCTTCAGCTCATTACCAATTTTCTGATTAAGGATGTCAGATGCAGCTGCTGTGTGACAGAAGACGTGGCCTACAAGGCAGTGAAACCTAACCTCATACGTACTCCGTTTTTGGCGTTTCAAATTCAACTGAGAATCTTCATATCTTCTGTGAGGCTTCCAACTTCGCAAAAGGCTATGCTTTACCCAAGCAGATGCCATTAGGCGTGAAAGCGTAATTGTATTTCAATCTCGCTAGTTTCGTCAACCCCTACCGCCAAAACCGATTCCTAATTGTAGCGGTGTCAAAGGAACGCGTAGAGCAATAAAATCATTTGTTAAGTTAGGGTGTGGCCTTGAGGCATGTACAGCGTATTTTGTCAAAGACATAATGAGTGGGGGCAATTTGCTCGCGCACAGCGGTCTATTCATGTAAATGCTTTGATAAGCATCCTCTAAGACATTTAACCTGACCATCCAACCGCAAATGGTTAGTGACAGACATGTTCAAGTTGTTGCCTTGCACCTTGAACAAACTCTGCTGTAAATGGCAAATCTCGATCCGGCTCAATGACCGCCGACAAAATGTGTTGGTAAAACACTTCACCGATGAACAGCTTGTTCAGAAAACGAAGTCACTGACAGCAACGCGACAAGCCATCTAGCACAGACGGTCTACATAGAACACAATACCGCGATAACTGGTCGCGTTTTTTGGGACTATAAATAAAGCTCGTACTTATGGACGGCTAACCCTTTGCTATACTCAGCAGGTTGGCCAAATGCGCGGATGCACGCGACGGGCATTTTGCGTGCTGACTTGATTTACATGTATAGATAGATGCTCTGAACCCCTTGTACATGTTATACCAACAGTACACAGCGCTTTTCGAGCATTATATATTTTATGTTTTGAAAGTAATCAGGAATATCATGTCTCATAAATTATTTTGTAGTGGGTGCCTTCAACATAAGATGCTATCACACTTTTGGTATCAAGAATGTCAGTGCTGTAATACATCATGACACATATCAACAATAGTGGTGTATACTTGTGACCGACCGCCCCCACAAACCGACATCTGATTTCTTAGACTCCTTGCTTCTTGAAATTTAAGCACCGTATAACATTTTGCGTTTGGCCCATACGTTATACGAATCGTCCCTCTGCGTTAAGCTTATTATAAGCATGCACGATTTGCGACTTCTCGTTTCCCTTCTGACAGAGTCGGCGACAAGTGAGTAGACTTCTTCTAGTCCAAACTGCTGTGTTTCGCACAAAATGTACATGATGTCATATTTTTTTGTAAGGCCATCTCTTGTGAAGCAATATTTGCTTATAAAGACAAGTCAATTATGTGACGCACTCCCCTATTTGATCTTATATAAGTGGTGAGTCTCTTGTCATCACAGCCTGATGTCTCATTAACAGCAAGGATCTTTAGAGCTCTGTCAGAATCCTCACACAGTGCTCTGCGACTTTTCTCAGCGACAGAATTCACTAATGACGGATGACGATCTCAGCTTTCCCCCCGGTACCAACCGTATCGTTTAGTGACTTCACCATTATTCATTTTCTTACCGATATTCTCTAGGGACAATTTCGTCAGCTCGTTGCGAGTTTCTACAGGATGTAGCGACAGACTATCTACACCTTCTAACATTTAGACATGACGAGATAGTCTTTTTTGCTAAATTTCCGCGGAGATTCGCTTCTCTGAGCGGTGAGCACGCATGACCATGCTTACTCATCCTTACAGTCACATCGTGGCAAGAATCTTTTTATTCTCAGAACCCGTTCTCTTACTCGCGACATGCAATAGCCGTTCAATTCCACCTGCCCTGTCACAGGAGTCTAAGCAAACAGTCTCTTTCACCCTCCACTGGACCTAGCACAGGATTTAATTGTTCATTCCCGTCGCACGAAAGTACACTAGAGATCGTGACAGTCCTTTTTTTAGTCGACCCATGGCTCGTAGCGTCGAAGCGTGCCATACCTTGAATGGAATTATTTTCTGAGGTAAGGTCTAAGATGAGACAGCTTTCAATGCTGTCAAGCTACCAAAAAATTTTCTGAACGTTTAGCAGATCCTTGGACACTTTCATTAGCGTCTGCGTTGCAAGACGAACTGATACCATTTCCGTCTTTAATATCTCGATTGCCTCCGCGCACTCTCTATTGCATTTCTCAGCTGCGCGTTGTACGTAATTTTCGAAGCTCTTACTTTACTAAAATAGTTATTTGCCCTCGCAAAGCCTGAGTTTAATACTCACAATTGGCAATTTTGAGCTGTGCGCTTTCTCACTTTCGATGATTTTTTTTCTTTAGGGTTGCTTCGTTACTGTTGACTACAACATAGCGCAATTGGACGCCGATTTAAACCAGATGATTGTTATGCACGTACTGGGACTCGATACTGTCTTGCAATAGGCACGTCAAATGACCCCGTGTTGGAGCTCACCTCCCCATGGGAGATGGGGTGGGACGGCGCGCAAGATGCAAAGTTTTCTTTCACTACAAATAAAACATCTCCGATTTCCCCCGAGATGCTCTGCAGCGAAAAATCCATCTCTTTTTTTAAGCATGGCTAAGGTCCATCGTGTCTGATGCGCTCATACAGTTTGGTACCACAACTGGCCCTCGCGGAACGAAGGTCGCGTTCTGCATTCCTTGCGATGTCTAACACTTCCTCCAAGAGGACGGTGTGGCCGCGGAAGGCCCCAGTTTAAGCCGCACATTTATTTAGAAGACCTCTCGCCATGATGTCAATTACACCCGCCTCCGAAATAAGGGCTACAGCCAACCTGTTGAAAAAATACACACCTTTGCATTATGTCCGCTCGCATCCCGCCTATTTTAGTGGGTAAAAATCAGTGTAGAACGCACTTGATACGAAACGGTACGAGCACCCGCGACATATATCACTCAAAATCCTTGGGAGTACCACTTTATACCTTCCCAAAAAATAGATACATTCATATCAACATTAGAGCCACGCCCTTCATTACGCTTATGCGTGAGCTTTAAAGCCCTTCAGTGCGGTAATCAGCACAGAATTTTTAGTCAAAGCTTCCTCTTTGTACCTTGAAGTCACATTGTGCTCGCCCCCAAGCCAAGTAGAAAGCTGCAAAAGTAGAACAACCTTACTTTTTCATTATGACAGTATAGTTTGCTTAATACAAATATGTATGACCGTAGAGAGAGAAGATTGGTAAGTTAAAGCTACAACATGATCTCATCAATTTAAGATTCACATTTTGATAAATTTGGCGCGAACGTAATGTTGTATTTGTATATTGTGAGATTTCAAAATCTCCAAAGTTGCTTTTCAAATTTGTCATTTTTATTTGATGTACGATGGTAGTCACGTTGCTGATATTCGTGCCATATCTCTTTCTCTGTTGTAAATCTTACCAAGTGGCTGCTCAAGGAGAGAATGTCAGCGTTAAGATATGGGAGATGTCATTTCCGACCGTCCACTATCCGCCACGTGAAGCAGTCGACAGTATGAGTTTCGAAGTGCTTCAGGTATTCATGATACTTTGACGTACTATACATCGATGGTGTGTATAATAATCCAATTATTTTAATAGTACAATCTGTTTGGACGGCCATATGAAGTGTCGAAAGATGGACAAGACGAGCGACTTCAGCGAGTTCCTCAATCGTTGCATCGAATATCAACAAGTATCGATGTCGTGACTTTTGCTGAAGCTGATATTCAATTGCAACGAAAAGAAATGTTAAAAACTTTTGAATCATATGGATATAATTATTCTACAACAATATTACACGACCCAGACCCATTCACAAGTATTGTGAATGGAGGAGTTATGATGGTCTCCAAGTGGCCAATCATTCGAGAGGGACAGCATATTTATCGCAACGCTTGTCACTATTCGGACTGTCTAGCAGCCAAAGGAGTCAAGTATGCAAGGATATTGAAGACAATGAACGGGACATCAAAAATTTTCAACGTCTTTGCCACGCATATGCAGGTAATAGAACTTGAGGCTCGAATTATAGGCGTGGAAGGATATAATGTGGAGATATTGTAGGCATGGTCGACGCCAGAAGGTCGATCGGATCGTATCATGCAAGCAAAGCAGGTATGTTTTTGCTCTGTATGAACATTTTCTGTTGTTTTCTGAAATACATTGATTTCGAAGATGCGCCAATTTATTGATGCAATCGGGATTCCGTACCACGAGGTAAGGCGTGATGATACACATCACAATCTAGTAATTGATTCGCACTTTACTGTGTACTAATATTTGATATCAACACGAAAGCCATTGCTTTTTGCGGGAGACTTTAACGTGGATAATCACACGTATCGAGACGAAGTGGCGCATTTGGTAGAACTGTTGAAATCTCATGAGCCTTTACAGACAGGCAACCAGATTTTTACGAGCGAGTAAGTGATATAGGTTTCACTTACTTTGTATGATAGCAGTGTTTAAGATGTGCTCATATATGTCGACATAAGTCCGCGCACGAATGTACTAGTTGGACGTGACGGGGCTGCAATCAGCAACAAGTGCAGTGCTCAATACATCAAAAATTGGGGTCCGTTAAAGGTTCGACATGACATCTCGATATGATTGCTGCAATCGCCTTACATTTATCGTTCGTCGACAGGATGGTACTTTTAGTCCGTCATCTCTTACCAGAACGACCTGTGAAAAGCATAGAGCTCGTATAAAGTCAAAATCGCTGATGAAAGTGAACTCAGAGATGATGTGCTATTGTCCGTGTTGTCCACTTGAGTGGCTTGACTACGTTCTATACGGCAAAGGTGATTTACCGTCACATTGTAATACCATTGTTTGATTCTTGAACAGCTTCTTGGTAATTGTAGCTCCATATCAACAGCCAAAAATCATGCCAACCCTCGAAGCTCACGTAAATCAAGTTGAACACTTCACTGTTGATTGGACTGCACCGCAAAGCAACGTGAAGATGACATTAATCGATTTATCTGATCATTATCCAGTGCATGGTAAATTCGAATTCCAAGTGACAAGGGGAAAAGGAAAAGACAACGATCCATTAACGTATCATTTAGATGGTTGCTCCACAGACAAAGATTGTCACTTTCGCGATTTCCGTTGCTATTGCACCGGATCAAATTGCTTTTTCAATGGTAAAACCACTGATGGATGGAATCTAGACTCGGAACATCCCGTCAACCGAAATTGTCTGTACGAAAAGTCGTCTTTTCAGTGCCTTTGTGGACCAACATGAAGATGCTTGATCAATAATTGTTTTACAATAAATATACTTTTGGAAATGTTGTAACGACCATCTATTCTTAATCGCTTCATGGCGTCGTTCCGAAACATTGACGCAGTTTCGAAAGACCTCATTGTTCGTAGCGAGTTATTTGATATCAGAGGATTGCATCATGTCGTGGCAAAGTCAATGGGGCAATGTCAAGGCCTCAAATGCTAGAGCTGCTGCTCTTTACTATGAAGTGTCGAATGTAGGCAAGACTATTGAAAGCTCGAAGAAGCGCGTGGTTTGGCGATTGAAAGTCGAAGAAGGACGAGATTTTGAGATCTCACTCACGCACTCCTTGGCATCAGGCAAAAAGGTGTTGCGAGTGGATGGTATCGTGAAGTACAATTCCCAATCGGTAGGTTTGATCCTGTTCGTCGTGCATCCGCCAAATATTATATACAATAACAATTGCTTCTGATTCTATCATTTTTAGCTCCCTTTTGGCGACTGGGACTACGTGTTTAATTTGTCTGGTGGACACTGCGTCCACATTATCATTAAACCCTCTGTGGATCTTAATGATATGTATGGTTAGTATTGCGTAGTGGACTTTGTATGGATATTTAGACCTCTGACAATAGTATTGTGCTCCAGACTTAATTGTCGATGGTATCTCCTTTCGTCGTCTACCCAATCGTCTGGATCCCACCAAGCTTCAGAAATCGCAAGACAATGGAGTTACCTCTGCTTCACGAACGATTACCGACTCTGGCTCTCGAAATGGCTCGTTCACGTACAATTACTCAAAAGGGGGCTACAACAATGGTAACTACGGTAATACTCGCAATTCGTCACGTGAGAATTCGTTCTCGCCTTGGGAGTGCACGCAATGCACTTTGGTGAACGAAAAGCCTCATGCTTTGATCTGTGAAGCCTGCGGCTTTGCAAAACCTGATTATATTTGTACGTTTCTGATATCTTGCTTGAAAGTAAAGTCGCATTACAAGTTATTTGCTGCTATGTTTAGCTCCAGAGTCACGTCAGCGTGCCAAATCCGTGGCGCTTTCGCCGAATCCTCCTCCGCTTCGCCTAGCAGCCAAGTCTGCAGCAACCGGTTCTATTGTCTTTGATATGTGGAATAGTTCGGCTCCATCGACAATACCGTTTCCTGAATTTACTGACTTTGATGGGTTTCCAGTCACATCAACACTTGCGACGAAGCAGCAGCCACAAACGCAAGACATTACGTCAATGCTGTCAGGGCTCGACTTCACACCGCCACCGGTTGAAGAAACCTCACCACCTATGGAAAATGCACTTGATTCACTTCATACCGAAGAAGATCAAGTGTCAACTAGAGATCTGTGGTCCTCTGACATGGTGAATCTTAATCTTAAACCCGAGGATAAAAATCTTTCTCAACGATCCGCAAAAAGCTACCAGACTTTGGAACAAGCTCGTCAACTCGCTCCAAAGGAAAAAATTCAGATTCTACCAACACCTCCTCCACTGGCTTTTCCGACGTATAACTCAATACAGACACCTGGAAGTTTTAATGGTGGTATGGCCCCGCCGCAAGCTCTGATGTACAATTCAATTGCGAATACTGGGCCTTTCGGAATGGCATCTTCTTCATCGGGATTTGGAGTTATGCAATCGAACGCAATGGTTCCGTATGGAGGATTTTTGGGACAGCAAGTGTCTCCTTTTACAACAATGACTTCGATGAATGAGCCACTTAGACAGCTGTCCATTCAAAAGATGGACAACGATCCATTTGCCACTCTGTCGTGATCATACAGTAACGAAATATAAAGTAAAGATATCATGCAAGAAATGGCAGACAAGTTTAAAGGTTGGTCTCATTTGTACTTCGCTTTTCTACTATCGTTAGCTGCAGTGTCATTGTTCCCTTTACAATCTTGAAATGATGTTTATCAATTGGAAGTGTGACAATATATAAAATTGCACAAAAGACCCCTTTTGGAGATTCTGCTTGCTTAAAGTGATAGCATAGATACAGTGAATTTCAAACTTACGTCTTGGAAACACCATTTAGTAATTTGGAGCGTCTCTTAAACCTTGCCGAAGTCTGCGACAAGTAAAGTTGAATATTTCAAACTTTTAGAATAAAAATTATAGTCAAAATTCAGTCTGATATTCTAAGCAATTCCAACGAATTTACAGAATCTACAGAAATTTGTACAGCCTTTGGTAGTTTCACGAGCTCTATAGAAAGAAAATCTGATACGTCTATCGTTTTCAACCTATAATCAAACCCCAAAAAAGCGTTGGAACCTCACTCACATGAAGCTCGTGAATAAATCTTGGTCCTTGCGTCCATTATAGTGCTTCAAGTCGACAAGTTGGCTGGAGCAGGAGTAACTGCGTAGACGATTTTGTGAAGTGAAATTCACATTCATCTGACTATTTTATTTATTTTATTCATATTATTACATTAACATCCATATTTCTCACGAATAATGAATTTGACTATATAATTGTTACTTTGTACAATAGAATACAAAACTTTCGTCACTACTCATGTCGACGTGTCCGCAGTGCTTCACTGGAACGTGCCGACGTCACAAGCAGCAAGACCATGGGCGCTCTTTAATAAAAAGCGCGAATGCTGTATCGACACTGCAAAAAATATATGACCAACTTGTCGGCTCCAAACTTCAGAGGCTAGAGGCAGAGGCCAAGAAAGACACGTCGAAGCAGCACACCAAGGAGTTTCGCAAACAGCTGGATGCGTCTCGCGATAAGTCATTACGGAAGAGTCGCAAGTCTAGTGTAAGAAAGTCGAAGCTTTATATGGCGAATAGTGGTCTTAATCCGCAAGCTCTGGCCGCTATTTATGACTCAGACTCAGACGCAGAAGCTGAACAACGCAAGAGGAGGAAGTCACACAAACATTCGACGTCGAAGAAAAGAAAGCGCGCATCTAAAAATGACTGTTTTTCAGACTCAAGCGATGATTACAGCGATTTGCGTGATCGGCACAAGAAACGAAAGCAGAAAAGAAAGAAGAAAGAAGTATCGAGAGATACATAGAGTTAGACTACAACATGATCATAACGAGATTCTTAGACTCATTACATTTCATTGGCATTTGAAACACAAGATGTTTGAAAATAAGCACTTTGCTTAAGCTTCGTTTAAGATCGTTGTCTTGACGATGCGGCTGGTTACGACGTACGGGTCC
>NW_020189293.1:1311501-1311807 GCF_900000015.1 Plasmopara halstedii
CAAAATCCAAAAGATCATCAACTCGTCTGACATCCTGGTCACAGATGACTTCGATAGGCAGTGGCACCTCGAATGGCATGCAGCTGACTTGGACGATCAGATGGATGGCCAGGATACGACCACAGCTTAGGACGCTCTTGGCAAGCAACTTTTGCTTCTACTTGATGCAAGGCAAAAGGTAGTGCTAGCACAGTCTAGCAGACTGATCGCTGGCCATCGTACTGTTGTGGAGTTGAACCTCCAAAAAAAACAAAAGAGGCCGAGGTCGACCGCCTGGAGCCAAAAATCTTCCGAAGAGCAGTACCA
>NW_020189293.1:1311817-1312023 GCF_900000015.1 Plasmopara halstedii
CTCGAAAAACCTTGACGCGCCTTGCGCAGGGGATAGCCGTTCCGAAGGTGACGGGAGTCTCCACAGACAAAACACCGTCGTGTATTTGCGTGCTTCCCGGCAGCTCGGAGCTTTGCTCTCTCGTTCTCACATAGCTGAGATCCATGGTCATAGGCCCGCTCGACGAGCTGTTGGAGTGTGCATTCCAACCAAGTCGCGCCGACTTG
>NW_020189293.1:1312033-1333061 GCF_900000015.1 Plasmopara halstedii
ACAGGGTAACAAGGAATTGGTGGACTTTGTCCAAGAGTTGCGAACTCGCATTGCCGGTATGGCAGACCCGAGGAGGTCACAGTGACCGTCATTATGGAGGGCCTCCGAACTCACCCGTGTGCATCCATCTTTTTTTTAAAAAGTAGGAATGTGGCATTGAATGCCGAATTCAATTTTAAGTTGACGCGACTTGGTTGGAATGCACACTTTCAGAGCTCGTCAAGTGGGTCTGAGTTAATGGATCTCAGCTATGCTGGGAAAGAGGAGGGAGAGCTTCGAGCTGCGGAGCAGCGCTTAAACACCCGACGGTGTGTTGGCTGTGGAGACACCCATCCTTTGGACTGGTTGCCCCCTGCACAAGGCGCGTCAAGTTTCATCGAACCGGCGTCCCGCTTGTAACCAGTCTGGTTTTTCCCAGGGAAACGAGAAAGTTCAGTAGGCGTGTAACCAGTCTGGTTTTTCCCAGGGAAACGAGAAATTTCAGTAGGCGTGTAACCAGTCTGGTTTTCCCCAGGGAAACGAGAAATTTCAGTAGGCACGGAATTTCTCGTTTCCCTGGAAAAACCGGACTGGTTACAAGCGGGACGCCGGTTCGATGAAACTTGGCGCGCCTACTGGAGAAAAACTGAGTTCTGTTGACCCTCAATGAGGTAGAGAGAGGTCAGCAGGGCACAGCCCCGAAGAGCTCCGTGATTTTGAAGACGGAACGTGTATGCGAGCCGTGCTTGCTGGTCGTGGAAGCGACCTTGAAGGGCTTTGAGAAGCCATGGGATATTCTGATTGCCTCCTAGGCATCGAACAATTATGCTCGACGCGCCAAGATGGAAGGAATTCTGCTGTTTACTGAGATACTAAAGCGCGGTTGGGTGACGGGTTTTTCGCTTTGCGACGGGGACATGTGTCACGGTGCCGAGGGTCCCTGTGAGCCTCGGTGGCAGGTTCTTGATTTTGACAGCGTGGGAAGCTGTTTAGTCTTAGACTTAGACTCAAGGTATTACCTCATCCTTGGTATGGCATGATCGGAACACCATATGCCATGGATCGATTGGAGGTCGAAGACCTTGGGCGCCACGCGTATGACTCTTGGTGGACCTTTAGTAAATCATAAATCCACCTCTGCCATAAAGAAAAAAACGCTATTGTCGCGGGTACTGGACCGGGGCGGTCAACGCGCTGGAGATCGGAGTATCCGAGTTGCCAAACACCGAAGGTGTGTTGGACAGAAGTCCCGAGCATGGCTCGCGGGCTGAACGTGGAGTGTCACGTAATCCACTGAGTGCTGCTCAAGCATTCGATCAGTCGCTGCATGCAATAGCCGGCCAAGGGCTGATGCATCAACGTTGAGGCCCCGGTGATGCATGTGGGATAGCACGTAATTCACTGATCACTACTCACGTTTCGAAGCAATTGCTGCATGCTTAGAGTGGCATGGTCGGACGAGGTTGAGGCATCTTAAGCAAAGCCCTTCAGATGGGATATCCACTATACAAAGATTGCGGAGCTAGCAGCTCTTTGTTGAATGTTGTTAATAACATCAGGGCTTCGATGGAGCAGGAAGTGGGGTTATCACTGAACGACGCTGAGTGCGTGTCCCCACTATTCTCGCCGAGACGTACAATTTCGACGGAGAGGCGTCGGCGACGCCGTATGTTATAAATAACACGCTGGGCGTCGTCCCTGGGTGTATCGACTGTAGACGATACCGTTCAGTTATACACCCTCATCAACGGAGTGACGGGAAAGGAAGACGGCGACGTCATCCTCAAGGCTATTCCTGCGGTGGATGAACTTCTCGAGCTGGGCGAAATCTCCCTCAAACGGCAAAGCCTTGAAAGCAGGCGATTTAGCCGTAGTGGTCATTATACAACCGAACGAAGAAATTAACTCGTCGTTACTACTGAATTAGGCTGACCTGGAGGACACCAATTGGGTGCAAAACACACGAAGTGGATTTTCAATCCTGAAGAATTACTCGGATCCGTACTATCTTTTCTTTAAGGGATTTCATGACGTCGTATCCAAAGACCCGCCGTTGGTCCTACCTCCGGATCGAGATGTGTATGAAGAGATCGACCGGATTCCGGGTTTCAAAGACTGCGTAACACGCCAATGGCCCCTGACCAAGGAGCAGTGTGACGCCATTAACGTTCTCTCCCATACAAAGCACGACGCAGAAATGGTGCGTGAGAGCATATCTCCCTGTTCGATTCCCACATTTTTTGTGCGGAAGCCTAACGGCAAGTAGCGTATCTTATACGCTTACAATAAGGTATATCACATCGAAATGCATATACAAGCGCATTGCTGGTGAAGTCGAAAAGAAAGGTGAGACCACTTTGGCCGACGTCATGATAGCCTTGGAACCAGGTAAATAGTCCGAGGTCTGTTTATTCACATTGAAGATAGTATCGCTATAGCGGGATAGCATTGAGGTCGTCAATGAGAAAAACAAACCTCGTACTACTTACGTGAGATTTGACTTTACAAAATACGACCTTTGACTCCAATGTTTAGTGGACACTCGCCCTCGCCATCACTTCGTATCAATTCAGTCATGCTAATACCAATGTTCCTCGTACGCTACTGACCAAAAATCATTTTTTCAACTTGGTCGGGCCTCACGCAGTAGTGGTAATCAAGTTTCGACACCCTACTCTACCCCTTTCTACGATGAGTTAGAGGCAGAGAGGGTGTTAATACATAGATCTCAACGTTGCCAAAGCAATCTTATTGGAATGGAATCCGAATCTACCACCAATGATTTCGCTGGGTAAGGGTAGCCCTTCCCCATCCCATGGTAGTAAGGATACCACTATATAAGTTCCGTTTCACAATGCGTTCCACATGAAAGTGGGGTTCATCGTGATCATTAAAAAAACCAGCGCGGCTAACTTACACGATATTTCAAGAGTTATGGTGGCGCGTAGACACTTTTAAAGCGTCTCAATGCGCACTCAGTGTGAAAATGAAGATTTATCTGGCACTTTTGGAGCTACGCGATCAGATAGATACTCTCAAGGCAATTATAATAGCTAAAATGTCATTTTCTGTTTATCAATTGGTAGCTCAATTTTAACGAAAATTAAGACATTGACTAGTCTCGAGTAATAAGCTTCACGCCTTCGCGGCTATAGATAGAGACAGGCAAAATAAACACATCTTTTCTCGAAGCACATATGATTATAACTCAGCCACATTCCAGCTACGATTGGAACTTAGCCCCACTCCAGATACGAAATCTATAGAAGCAGGTCTCAACTTAGTCTTAAAGGTCAAAGATTTGCATGTGTAGTCGAGTAGCTAGTGTATACTATGGCCGTATCACTCATATCGAATTCATGCGTTTTACATCTACCTTTAGCAACTATATGTTGTTTTCGCCACTCAAAACCATAGCTTCGCGCACTCGGTGCATGACATGACACCTCTCCGATATGAAATAACTAAATGAGCTACGAGAGCTAGCCGAACTGTTAAGAACAATTGAGACAGTTTCGCAACCTTTCTCCAACAGCACTGACGGTGTCAATTAGGCGAGTCCGAGTTATTTATCAGTGATGATATATAGTCTGCAAGGGCGCGCACAGTGATTTTGAACCTAGATTTGACAAATTGGGAGCGACTGCGCGATTGCCGCATTTTGTCTGGCTATCAAACTTTGAATTACCTGCTGTGGATATGTGTATCTGGTGCCAAATGCCTTGAAACAGTTTGCAAAGGTTTGTTATAAAGTGCTGATTTTGATCCAATACAGCTGCAGCAGGCAAGTCATTTCGGCGACAGCCACAGTTAAGATTAGCTAGCAAGGGTAACGATGTTATTGACGCTATACTTAATCGATCTATAATTATGCGCATCTTCTTTCGTCAGATCAACCCTCTGTCAGAACCGGCAGGATGACCAGAATGACGAAGCATATGGCAAGGGCTGCAAATGAACAAAAACTCGCAGAATTATCGCGCGCGTTAGACAAAGTTTAATTATATGTCTTCAATAATGAAGCACATTCGTACGCTGTGCTTGCTGTAATACACTATTTCTTGAATAAAATTATGGTGTAAATGCGCTTTTGAAAGCTGGAGATAATGCGACATCCGACCTTAATTCTCCTTGCTTGTAAATTCAAAGTTGTACGATATTTGCATTTGAACGCACGCCGCACATATCGCACCGTCGATGCGCAACGTTCCCATTGTGACTCGAGCCCATACTTAATCTGAGGACAAATATCTGAACGTCATTTGACCGAATACTTCTATACAATATCTCAAAAGTGTACCTTTAACAGGCATGTGGCTGATCTGGTGGTGGGGTTCTAGCACGGAGTGTGGCGACAACGCATCTGTGCGAAATGAGACATAATCTGCACAGATTATAAATGACTTCGAGAGCGGCGCATGTGTAACCTAAACTTGACAGAATCCTGCTACATAAAATTTATTTTCGTTAGAAACTAGGTAGTTCTCAGTCCGTCGATTTAAGCTGGCATTATTCAGAGCAATCATAAGTTCATGTTCAATGTCATCAGCTTGAAACAAAGCGCAGAGTGAGTAATAGTTGAAGCGTCGCAGGCATCGAAAAGTCGTTGATCCGGATCCAAAGGTTTAGAATTGGTGTCGACCAGGAGCTTTTTTAACAGCCAGAGCTGCAATCTCTTCTTTAGCATCCTACTACCATTTGACATTCTTTTTAAAAATCTAGGTGGGGGCCTTGCAATGAGGGTATCGTTTGCACTATACTTGTGCTAATAGTCGGGCGGACCAATTCCCTGCATAAATCGCTTTGGAATGTTATTCTACGTTGACCTTGACCTGCCTCAAAATCATGCGTTTCAATAAGCACACCAAATATCCACATTTTATTGATTTGAAGCTTAATTAAGCGCATATATTCGGGAGCAATTTGCAAGTAGTAAATAAAGAAAATCATCTGAAAACCGAAGCTCTGCACGACAATTGACGAAATCTTTTGTCTGAATAGGTCTACAATGAGGTCCGATGAGCTAAATCAGCAATCGGCCATATGTGGCAGGTGAATTGGGCTACTTCTGCTAATACTCAATTGCTCCTAGAGCGTATTTCTCGGAGTGCATTCGAGATATAACTATTCTCATCAGCAGTTGGTAATGCTCGCCGATCAAGTCGATAGCACTGTACGAGGTGCACCGACGATAATGTTCTGCAGCTTTACTACCTCCTTTCGCGCCAAAGTGGTAGCTGCAAATTGCACACTGAATGCACGCATAATTTTGGCCTACTTGTAGCATTTCAGGCACAGAAAATCAGTGTGGAGTGAGGATTTTTATCTTTTATTAACAAAGAAGTATCTATATTCCCTTACGTGTGTTGCAGTACTTTGTTCAGGGATTCAGGTCATTTTTCTGAGCAGCACCCGCGGCGGGTTCCTTGTCACCATCGTGTCTGGCTTTTATGGAGGCCAGAAGAATTGAAAAGTCCTCAATAATGGCCGATACACTGTATACTCAAATTTCTAACTTGCGGACTTTTCATTGATCGGTGATGAGCTTGACTTCTTCTCTGTTCTATCGCTACCATCACGGTAATTTTACTGTCTCTTCATTTGAGGCATTAGTTCATTTGGGTTGATTCTCAGCCTGTGTCGAGGCATGTATGTGGAGCAGAGGAAGAGAATTGTGTACCAGTACTCTTAGCTACTTAATTGGAGCGTGACTACATATCAATTAATTAATCGCATAAAATCTTTATTAATTAGCGTTGTGTGTTGCGAATTCAGCTGTGAGCAAGGACGGACCGCCCTGATTGATGTCAAGACCTAGTTATTCTGATTGCGACCCATATCATAAATGTCCTGAAGACTGAGGAATTAAACCGCTTTGATCGTTTAGAATAGAAGCAGTCCTCGGCACCGCAGCATACAAAACTTGTCACGATGGTGACGTATAGCAATCGATTCAGATGCCTCATGTGCTGCACCGTTGAAGCTTGGATCACGAGGTGTATTTCGAGGGCATTCACCGCTTTAATAGTGTCTATTGGCATGGCCAGCTCAACGCGCAACGAGAGATTGTACCTTTTGATGAGATAAATAGTTTTCGAGGTACATAGTATGGCAATTGGGAAAGAGAGATACCCCCCCCCAAAAGTACTGGATCAGCGTCTACAAACGGGTAGTCTCTGACGTGCACGTATGCAACTACGTCAACAGACAAAGTTCTCGCTGCATGCGCCGAAGCCATCGATCAGCCTGTCGATTCCATCAAAATACTAGCCGACCACAATAACATAAAAGCTTTGGTCTTTAGAAGTACGCGCCTAGAAATACCAGCATTATGATCCTAGCAGCTTACTACTGTCAACAATGCTGTAATAGACTAATTTTTGGCCAAGTTGAAAAAATATCTTGCTAACATGGCTTGCCGAAGGTCTTTATTCTGTATTGAGGTCCGTTCTCAACGAAATAATGATCGAAGTTAGCTCAAGGTGCCTGGGGCCAGACCAGACATGTTCTTGCTAGCCATCTCCAGATAGATGGCTTTAGAGATTCTAAGCTACTGGAACTCACATTTTAGGATTAAGATTTCTCTAACGTGATGCTGATATCTATCCGCCCTTTTGAGAACGGTTACGTGCCCCCATACTACCAAGGTGCTTTTTTGGTCAGTGGGGACTCCAGCCCACACACCATGTGGTTGTGGGTTGGTAGAGCAGATACACGTTTTGAGTGTGCTTGCTGGTCTACTTTAGTATACTCACATAGATGGTTAAAGAGATTTAAGCTACCTAGTCCATTTCTCTCACCCTATTGACAGGGCGGGATGGAGACTCAGGAGCTCTAGATGAAGCGTTTATCGTCTTGATTAAAAACGTGGATTTTGATGATAGTCAAGAAGATGAGTCCGTAAAATTCAGAAGATAATGCAAAATTACAATAAACTTTGGCGTTATTGTGAATATTTATAGATACCGGAAAATTGGAATATATGAAGATGATGGAGTATGAAAAGAATGGATCAGAAATCACAAACAATATCATTGCGGAGAATTTGAGCCCATTTGTTTACAATTTAAACCAAGAAGCATTATTTTTAGATACATGCACTTTTAAAATAGCCAATATATTAACCACCTGGTTTTGTTGGAGGTGTTCGATCCTGCTTCTGGTGGGAGCGCAAGAACATACTCTCTGTGTCTTTGTTAAAGCAAACCAAAGACGAAATATCTTGCAGCCAGTCCAAGTATTCACGTCGACCACGGGTTGCACAGCTAAAACACAAGTTCTACTGACGAGTATACCCAGGAGCCAATTCAGTTGTTTTAAACGTAGATGTCTGTCAAACGTTTTGCTTTTTGCGGTGACAGCAAATTTGGCGGCCAATTTTCAGAAACTTGGCGCCAGAAAAGGTTTTCTTCATTGAGCCTCAACCCGACCCGGGTAGGCCGCAGGTCTTATGATAAAATCATAAACAACTTAAGTTAAAAATGTAGAGCTTGCTAGTAAATATTTTAGTTTTGACACTGATTTCGTATTATAAGGCGCTCTGGCAAGCTACCGCAACAGCCACACCATCGGACTAGTATAACTCACAATTCAACCGTGGCGAAAGGAATTTGCGTTTTTGTACGTTTTTTGCATAAGTTTATAAGTTATATTTATAACGTTTGACATGCCACCGAGCTCTTACTAATTTTGTGAGGCATTTGCGGTGGGCTTTGTGCCGAGCTTGAGTTAAGCTTCAACTGAAAGCCATGTGTATTGGCTCACAACTTATCAGGTAACACGTGGTATTTCCCTGCGCTTGTTCTGGTCGTCAACTTTGTGTGTACCATTGCTTCAACTGTCGTGCATGAAGATGTAATTAAAAATGCACGTGCTACTAACACCGAGATGTGGCGCACTGTCACACTACCGAGACCTCTGCGTTTTTGGCCCAGTAATCATGTCGTATATCGCATTAATTGTATTGGCAGATTAGAGCGGTTCAAGTTATGGCTGTAGCGAGCCTACGTTATTTGCAAGGTGTGTTTGCATTCCTTGTAAGATAATCAAATATAGCTAAAACCTCTTTGGCTACAACCGTGATCGATCCGTTGAAGCGGGGTCACACATAGTCTAATTGGCCCAAAACAGATGTTTACAGCTTCAATGATCTCCTTTACCGCGATTGCGGTTTACATAGTCAATCTGATCCCGACCCTCTTGAATAATATTTACCAAATCTTTGCTGTAAAACACATATACCTATCCGACACGATGGCTACCGGCAAGCCATGCTCGCGAATTAATTTTGTCGAGGAACAGCTTAGCTGTGTTTTTACCGGTCGTATTATTGCTGGCAGCAGCGAGATAACATTTTTTTCGTAGACAGTCCACAAATTACACAATATCGGCATTACTGGACGCATCTATTTGAGATACTAGAGTTCTCGTACTGGCGTACTACCAGTGCTCTGTCAGAACCCGCAGTTTATCAAATGGAGCCTCCGATTGCGGTCAGTTTATAACTTGTTGAGATGTTCCACACATGCGCACATATATTTTAATCTACTTTTGTATGCTGGGCTACCAATACCTATCTCTCGCCGAGCACTATGCTTGTACCCTTGCAAGGTGGCCACCCCAAGTGGTATAATGCACCTTGAACAGTATTTTGTACCGGAAGTCCTGATCGTGCGGTATCATTTCAGCCAGAGTGTCATGTAAGTCAGTGCTGTGATACAGCAAGCCTCGTGATAAGGCATAATGCGCTTGGATAAACAACATCTGAATTTCTAAACTAATCATTTTTCAAATTCTTCCGCAAAACAACGTGCGTGACGTCTTACAAATTGACGACGTCATTATTGTGACATGCGATAAATCATGGTCGGGATGGCGCAAAAGCACATTGGCGACATTTTCAAGCTGGCCCAGCTAATCCTGACCACAAAGTTACAATCGGCAATGACGAATCAACGCCTCTCCATTTTGGACGAGAAGTGTGATGGCGACCTCACTGAGCGCAACGACGCATGGTTTGACTATAACACCAATGGCATAAAACCAAGCGAGTGCACTTTGAAGTTGACAGATAAATACTACACTGTAAGCATTTTATTTGTCGTGAACTCGTTAACGTTCTCTACAGCTTTCAGACGGTGATATTTAAACGCTACCACGCAATCTTGCTCATTGAAACGGGCTTGAAGAAAAGCGCGGCCTATAACATAGGCTGATGTATCAGATACGACGTGGAATGGCCTATCCTTTTTTGAAAGCAAAATTGAAGCAAATACGATGTTGCCTAAGAGTCGCATTTTCCGTCGCACCCAACACTAACTAACATTGGTTTAAAAATTATTAGTTAGGGGTCGTACCATACGGCATAGTTTGCAGTGTTCTTGTGCAACTTGCTAGTCTGGACACGACACTCCCTCGAAACATTTTGGAACAATCGCAGTAGCCGATTTACAATGGCCTTGACCTTTGCAGATTATACCGCAAGCTCTGCTTATCGATATAGCAGTACATAAAAGGTTTCTGGACGCCAAAAATTATTGTCAATTTTGGAGGAAAGATCATCCAAGCGCATACGCTTGAGCATCGCTCATTAGATTCAATATGAACTCACATTTGTCTTCCCGTGCTATATACGACTAAAGGTTATTATATTGTCGGAACAAAATTGTGCATTTCCGCGATGTAGACTAAACAGATGTGTCACCAGACGTTTGATTAACGCTGTTGCATTTTTGTATCATTGCCATCCCCAGTTTAGAACCTCGCCTCGGTAAGAGATTTTTGCTGTCTCGCATCAGCACTAAATTGTGAGCAGCAGGGAAGCCAAGGGCACTGATTAAAGAGCAGCTGATTATGCTGTCATACAGCATATCCTGCGAAAGGATCGGCGTTTGCGCTGGAATTATTGCTGTATATAGCTATTGATAAGCATGGCAACTTGCAGTTAATCATTCTGAACAGAACGTCGGCTGGGATTGATTTTTTTTACCAAACTCACTTTGTGCTTTATACGGAAGTAGTGCTAGTGACATCACACTTGTCACTAAGTGTCCCCTTACTAAGGGCCATTTCTGTGTGACACGATACTTGATTTCGGGAACAAATGATGCACTACCCTATGCAAGTGTAACACGTGTGGTATATGTCCCCATGTCGCGATATCCCTTCAATAAGAGTAGAAATGATATTTAGGATTCCTGGAGACCCCTGTTTCACAACTCGTACTCAATGCTCTGCGATTGACCCCATCATGTGTGATGAAGTCCGCGTCTCCTCCAGAACTAATGCATCCAAATTAGGTAATCTCACTGTCTGGATCTCCTTGAACAGGTACCTCAGGGATTAGTTCTTCATCTCGAAGGCAGATTTTGCCGGGGAAATTGAGGGGAGATTTACAATCGCTAGGAATACCTCGAGCACTCCATTCACGAGTAAATCAACTTTTCTGCCGCTTACCCGTGGAGTCCCACGGTGGGCTCAGCAATACTGTTGCATGGTGACAAGAATGATAAAAATAATCGTGTCTTTAGGACCTATCCCTTCGATCGTGATTAATAGTTGCTTCTCAAAGCCACTGGCACTGGAACAAGAGATTACGACACCTGATCTTTTTCACTCTCCACCAAGCATAGGATACACCAATTCACAGCGGCTCGTTACCGTTTCGCTAGATATGCACTTTGAATTCTCGACATGCAGTCGGTGTTTCTTGTCAACAAAAATACACTCTGGGGAAGGCGATATACAATTGTTCCTTACCGTCTTGTCCTAATACCGCTACTTACTACCATTTCTGCCAATCGAGCTCTTATCAAGGCATCAAACAATACAGTTGTTATCAGCTGCGATTAAATCCATGTCTTTCATGGATCTATTGCAGCTTCGTGTCTGCTCCCAAAGTGTGTCTGTTCCTAGTTTAGGTAAGCTCATGACTTGACAATGATCCACCAGGAGTGAAGTATGTTGCAATGTACTTTTTCGACTTCGACTTGACCTATGTCCCACAAATTCTAGCCACGCCATAGATCGTATCTCAAACAAGATCTATTATCCTCTACACTTTAATTTGTGTCCCAGTCACGAGACGCATGATATCGTATCCGCATTTGTCCTCCGACTGTATTCGACAGTCGCGCATCATGCATAATTGCGCAATATTCGTGAATCATAATAACCATGGGCTGCGTTTTCCCCTCTTCTATGAATGGGTCCGCTTGACTACCACGTCCATGAGATACAATAGAGCTTATTTCTTTATATATGGTTGTCTTACTTCTATTGAAACTTACGTTTTCTTGTGAGGTTTTCGCCGTGCGCTTGTGAGGGTCTCGTCGTGCTCCTGCATGGGAGACCAAATCCTCGAGCTTATCAGCCGAGAGCGAATGGGATATGCAAGGAGTTGATGTCTTGTGCTACTACAAATATTTCAGCTGTGTAAAATGGCGCAATTCTATCAACCAAAATCTTTTTCGTTGACTTCTCAACATGGCTGAGGTCCATCACTCTGACGCCATAGTATACCTTACATCCCAACACTCCATGGACCACATGGTACGGGATTTGACCCCCGCATTAAATACGTGGAAGGTGTCTATGTAACGGGGTTACACGTACCCTTGTATAAAAGGTTGGGTCACACAAGATTGTGTGGTCGTACGAAGTGTGGATTTCATAAGTCGATGTATCCACTCAATTGTATGGCTACACCGAAACAAGAAGCCACTCCGTGGCGGGACTGCCAGTAGTTATGCATGACAACTAGGTCCTACTATATCAATTAGGTATGGCTATTTTATGAGGAAAATCTACGGTTTTAGATTTTGGCGGTTCTGCCGCAGCTAGAACAATGAAGTACAGTACCATTGTTGAACGAAGAGGCGTCTTTATCTTGGTTGAGGTTTTAAGTACTCTTGGAGTTAGCGGGTTGCAATCCTCTACACTTGTACTGGTTCTTGTAAAAAACTTAAGGTCGGTGACCTAAGCTTAGCTTCCTCTAAGCGAAGAGTTACGGCAGCCTCGCTGCAGTCCGTACCACCGCACCATTCAAAAATCCTTCACTTGATGGGAGTCACTACTGCCACCGGGAGAGGACACTATGGCAACTGGAATTCTGAAATATTGACATTTTCGCCAGTACTTTGCTCTCTTGACGGAAAGACAAGAGCTCTAACGCACCCGATACGTCTTGTTAGGTGGCGCAGGCACCCACAACATCTGTCGTTATAGATCGCCAAACGTTGAGAGCGCCTCTTTGACCGAGATATTGCACGTTTCTATCCGTTCTCGTGCATGGCTGCTAGTTTAGAAATCGTAAACACGACGCACTGCGGCCCCTTTTAAAGCAAGGCTGGATTCGTGATACTCCCCTCCTCCAGACCCTTTCTACGCTCTCAATAGCTTGCACGCTTAATATAAGCAACCTCAAAGTGTTGGGTCTGCTCTGGACGTGCCTCAACAGCAAATTGTCAAGGCTGATCAGCTTTCCCAGGTGAGCAATAGCCGCTTCCGGCCCTTTGGCCGTCAATTTCGTGAGCCCCATCCGGGACCCAAGATATACAAAAACAGTTTGAGCTGGCCTGCTTGCCCTGAAGCCAAGCATTACGTCAAATCATGCGTATTCTCGCTGAAGATACAGTCTTTTCCATAACTCAGTCGTAGGATTAATTTGAAGTGTTTCCAAATGCAACGGGGTTGCTGTGAACTTTGCTCAGAGGAAGGTGAAGAATTGACTCTTAATGTCCGCGCTAACAGAACGCACAGAGATGGGTTTGTGTGCTTTTAGCAGGAGCAGAACTGATAGTCTTACAGAAAGCCAACGCTGTTAGATTATATATATTGAATCAATGCTTCTTGAAAGAACGCTAAATACACACGATCTTAAAAGAATACTCTCTTTTCCAGCGTACATTCGATTGAAATCTTCATATATAACGATATTCCGGTACTAATGCTCAGGCACACATGATTTCAAACTTGCTCCTAAATTTACAAATTCACACTAGTGCTACGTAAACGTACACACTTGATTATATCTTTAACGTTGCACTTGTGTGCACATTAAGTAGCGCATTAATTATATTCTGTTAATGTGTATCATAATTCTACAATAGCAAAATTTCTATGCTTACAAGAATGGGCTTATCCGAACTCTATTACATAATTCTGGCACTCAAAAGCGATCGTGAGTTAGCACAGTGTGCTTCCTTCGTGCATATTTTCGTCAGGCTTCGACCTATCTCATTGTTTGTGGAATCATATCGCCCTTGGTGAGACGTTTTTGGCAAAAGGCTTGAGCTTTTCGGGCTTCTCCCATCAACACCTCGTCAAATTCATCGTATTAGCAAAAGGAAGGTGATTGTATCTAATACACAAGTGAGATTTTACATACTGACGGCTGACGATAACCATCTTTCAAGATTGTAGACTTAAAGCAGAAAACACGACATCATCTTTGCTTTGACCCTTACCAGCAATATGTGACTTGCCTGAATGCATATGCTCGCAGATGCGTGGCTTTCTTTAAAGCAACCTGCATTCGCTTTCCATCTTACCAATCCTTCCACACTCATTCATTATTCTACTTCTTTGCAGCCTGTTTTGTCTTAAGGACCATTCCTCTCTTGATATCCCCCATCCTATCTGCACATCGTGCACTTTCGTGCGAAGTAATCTGTTCTGTCAGCTCGTTAAGACAACTCATCCTTGTCACATGTCTACACGAAATATAGGACTCAGGCTGCGTTTCTCCATCTGCCTTTGAACGTAAGGTCTGTATGCATCATAAGATTCGACGTGCCTCTTTGCGTCATTGCTGTCTGGCTTGACCACATAAAATGTGCACCAACAGGTCAGATGGTAGATATAGATAGCTCTTTGCGGGATAGGCTAGATGGACACTAGCACCATCGATTGTGTGCAAAGATTAAACATTAAGACTAGCTGGAAGACTGAACGTTGCGACTTGCTTACACATTAACCTTTGAAATATTAACAATTGTGCGATTAAACAGATTTCTCACCCTCTCATCATCTTTCAAACCACCCGATCTCGTATCGTTATGAGTACACTAAACAAGCTTTGATTCAAGTATATCTTATACATGACATGCTGTTAAAAGTATGATGAAATGACTGAGCCAGCAAATTACTTCCATATGGAATTTAATGTAGAGGTTGAGAAGAACTTAGAAGCTCTCTGGCTACAGTACATGTGTTTCTTTGCAAGATTTATACACGAAGCAAGTATAAAGTCATTTTGTGATCATCCTCTGGCGACATGGGTGTGAAAATTTTAACATATTCCCTTCTACTTTTGCGTCCAATTTGAGTCCGAACGAGGGAATCTCATGTGTGAGGTGTATCGCTGTGTTTCTTCACCCGAGCAGAGGTATGTACACGCGATTTAGACCATTGCAACAGATTAAATACTAGATCTAGAGACTGCTAGTGCGCATCTATCAAAACTTCTCGATTTCGTTGCAGCGGTACTTGAACTGTATTTAATAGTTAAAATTTTCATGTGGCGGAGAGCAGGTTTCGAATATTCGGCTCGATGAAACGGCTATTTCACTTACGTGGTGGCTACTGGGATCTGCATTGTGGAAGGAAGGCCAAGCTTCCAGCAAGACAAAACGTTTGGAATTAGCGCAGTTGTCGTAATGCTGATTATTAAACACAGAAAATCAAATTCTTTCTACTACTAGTAAACAAGCATAGTAGAAAGTTTGTAATCTCGAATTGTATCCACTAGAAAAGTCAGTGTTCATCAGGAGCACCGGCTGTTTTACGATCTGATGTAGAAAGGGGCTTCAAGAAAGATTGGAAAATAGCTGGTTAGGACTACCGCAGTGTGTAGAGCTCTCAGTTTAAAATTTTCACTCAAACACAAACTTTCTCTCTCCGTCCGATCAGCTCCCTCAATGTACCGCTTAATCGTCGTCGCAATTGCAAATGCTTGTCACAGTCAGTCGACGCGAAGCAGCAGAAGTCAATCATCCTGATCTTCAGCAACCTTACAACTTTGTTGTCGAGTCGCGTGATGTTTCGGCCACGCCGTCAAAATCCCGAAGTCTTCGCGAACGCGACTTCGTTCCTGTTGATGAAGAGCGCGATAAACTTGCATCGGTCGCACACGAAAACTGTCACAGGTAATTTCCCCGAATTCATTCGATGTTAATAAGATATGGAGCAGTATCACTCTTCCAAAAGAGAGAATCCTAGATGTGATCCCAACTGACAGCCTTCCTCTGAAAAAGAGATGGAAAGAACCTCTTCCGAAACAAGAACCTCTTCCGAAACAAGAACCTCTTCCGAAACAAGAACCTCTTCCGAAACAAAAAGGTCTTTTGAAACGAGTAAAAAGACAAAAATCAATTTCGGAGATCTATAGCAATTCAAAACTAATTGAATAAAAATATGAACCTGAGTACAATTTTCTTTTAGATAATCAAAAAAGTGGCCGAATCGGCTTTCTTTCAAAACCGTGACGGTTGGACTCTTCAACGGTACCCCAGCACCACGAAACATTCTTTTTTTCGAAACGGTGAGGGGCCGTAAAGTATCGACATAATTAGTTGACCAGGCCAAGCCTCTTCTTTGGATTGAAGGCTTCTCAATTACGCAGCACAAAAGTGATATACTTGACTGAGTTGGCGACTAATCTGTTCATGTGCATACAGTTCGCTAGTGTTTAAGTAAATGTCCAAATACAATATCCCAGGTCTACACAGATATGGACATACATACCGTTCAATCAGTTTTTGTATAGGCACCAAATATCTACATCACCAAACACTTTTACGTCGCGCACTAAAAGCCCTTGCGGCATGTTTATTGCTTAGGGTATAGAACACGGAGTGTCTACCAAAGTAAGTGTCTCTGTTAGCGTTTATCAACTACTACTACTAAAACCTTGCGTTTGCGCCAAAATGATGGCTGTATTTAGCATACTATAATACTACAGGCATACCCAATTCGACGCAAAAACTAAATTTAATCTATCACTAAGCCAACTTCGTGCTTCGCGCGAAAAGAAATGTCTATGACGACACAGTGCTCCCTGGGCGAGAGCCATTGTCATGTGATGTTTTTTTGCTTCTTACAACTGGTCAATCCCTTGACAAAATTTCCAGTTCGAAAATCAGACCAAGTTGTTGTCACCACGTCGTGAAATTGTGAAACGGGACTCGTAAGTTCCTTTTAGGCAGCCATCCCACACCTCACACACAGCTTTTTGTTACTTAATAATAGTTCATTTTGAAGTTTGCTGAGACCACATCCCCTCTGGCTCTGATTGAACCAACCCGGTGATTTCACTGACTCGCGACTTACTGCACACATCCATTTTAGGCTCGAGAAAAGCTTTCTTCTGGTAACTGAGGCAAGACTTGCATTTTCTAGGACACCAGTCACTTCATTTCCGAGGGACTCAACTCTTTGTCTCGAACTCGTGAAGCTGCACTGCTTCGCATAGTATTTGATCATATGGTATTTGTAACTTAGTACCGCTAACGATGCACCACCACTAATATTGTCAGTAAGTCGTGAGTGAAGTGCCTGGCACATCACTCACGACTTACTAAAACCACGCCAATGAACGGCTCTGACTCATTTTCACGGAATCAAACTGTTAAGGCCACAACATACAGCCACTCTTTTCTATATCACGGGGGCGAATTTTAAGAAACACCAGATTCTAGCTGTAACTTTTTATCTTATCAAAGATATACTTTCACAGCCGCAAAGAATTGCCATCATTTGTATTTAATCAGGGATATGATCTAGAGGCTGCAACACGTCATCGCTAACTTTGTTCAATTGGAATATCTGCGCTAACCACCGCTTCTAGGTGCTTTCAAGCATGGATCAAAGCACGTTGCAACATCGCTGCTATTAGATTCGGACTTACCCAATATGCTGCACCAACGCTATCGAGAGCTGAGTTAAAAGCGCTTTTTTATATATTGGGATCACGAATCGCAAACATATACTAGGACAGAACTGCATGACCCCTGATAATTTTCTCTTCCGGCCTATCCATCGATTATGGTGTTCCAGCCCCACCATACATCTAGTAAGATCATATCGCAAATTAGGTCCAGATTTGAGCAGAGCTTTATGTTTTTGATACTTTCAATTTTGCAAAGAATAGCTAGAAAAAACTTCGACAATGGTCCCTTCCAAATACGTACGAAGATTGAATCCGAATTTGTCATCTTTAATGTCTCCACGTGCCGTCTACTGTTTCGACAGTCGCGCGTCGCACATAATTGCACGAGACTTGAGTCTCTACTGAAGCTTCAAACGGCTTCAGAAGAATCGGGATACTAGGGTTGGTACTTACAACCGTGGGCTGAGATCTCTAAGCAAGTGTCGCCCCATTTGGAGCTGAAATATATTGACCTCAACCTCAACGGAATATAAAAGAATTCGGTTTCCCACAGTAGGTCGCCTTGTAACTACAATGACACGACACGTTCCCGCAAGAGGTTCGTCGGTCAACCTGGTGTGGGAGCTAGATGATTTGTTTTATTCCACTCAGGATAAGTGGGGGACACGGGTGGTCGAACTGCTCGGAAGTGACACAGACGCAAGTTTAACAAGTATCATAAATGTGGTTGGTAAGCGAAAAGTTTCTTTTCCGTGGCCTGGCTGACATCCATCGTTTCTGGCGCTTATAAAGCCTACACCTTTTGCACTCCGGCCGACACTCACGACAAAAAGCTGTACTTTGCACTCAATGTACCGTACAACTTCCTCAAAAGAGGTAAAGCATACGCAGGGGGCTTTGGATCGGGCACACCAGTTTGAGTACCCAGAATGGAAATGGTAGTGTAATGTTTTCAGAGGAAGGTCTGCTGTTGCTCTAGTTAATTCATTTACGGACAGAAATCGCTACTACTCGCCTCACTTGATGAGTGAAAATAAAGTGTGATCCCACACAATATGTATTGCTAAGCGGTGCAAGCATTCGAGACATCTGCCACTTCAACACTCTCCATATCGGGGTTAAACAGACACCGTAAGTCAAAACTCATTTATGTCCTTAGCTCCCCCTGTTTGTAGTTGATATCACTACGCACAGAAGCCCCACCTGGGACAGGGCTCATTTGATGTCCATCGTGATATCTCTTGCCCAAAGAGGGATAAACGGATAACCCGTACCTGATCTCAAAGTGCTGACGCTTAGCTTCGGCAATCTTACTGTGAATGTTCCCACGGCTGACTGGTTAAGGCGTTTGTGAAGGTATTTCGAAAGGGCATTATGATAACTACGGGACGCCATCATACAAGCGATTACTGCTTCCATTTTCTGGGTATCGAATTGTGCTATCGTCTCTGGACTGGCTTAAAACTGAAGTCTGTTAAGCATGCCTTGTTATGCCGACTACAATTAGTGACCATATCCTCACCGAATGTACATTTTTTCCAAGTCACGGTAGTCAATTTGACGGCAAGCACTACCACATGCAACGTCATGCCGTGCAGAATGCACAGAAGTAGATTTGACATTGCATGTCCGCATTAACTCACTCGCAGGAGAAGAGCTTGAAAGCTTCATCCATGAGCGAAACCCAAAGCCTACCAGATTAAAGACTACTAGCTTTGCTCTTAACTCAACGGTGACATATAATTGAAAAAGAAAGCGACTTACATGCTTCCATACTTTTTCCTACTTATTGAATTGCCACGCAAATCTTCACAAACCACTTGCTGTCTGCCACACAGACCTAGGCCATAATCTATACTCATCAAACAATGAGTAATAGTGGCCCGAGCCACCACAATTGGAGCAATGCGCGAGGCAACCTGAAGCTGGATCAGTTTATATCCTATGCGCTTTTTCTCGAAACTTCTCCATCTTCGTTTACCATGTGGCGAAGCAGCTCTAGAATGATTGATTTTTTTGCTCACATAAAGGTACAAAACTTGTCCATCTCAATACATTTTCATTGAAAAGCAAGGGTCGATACAGTCATCCACACTAACCAAATATCACAAATGGCATGATGGGAAGTAGGCAAGAAACACATATTAGCTTGATCAGAAGGCATGAGCAGATTCTCTCTTCGTAGTCGACGATATAAGCCCTGTTGTTTGCTCTCCACGATAAAGAGTACGTTGTTTCGAAAAATCGGTAATTATTTCGATGATAGCCTTTTACAAATAAATTCGGAAAAAAATCATTTTATCTTTCGTTAACATGAAAGAAAGTTCCCAGGGGACCTTTTCAATAATGTCTGAAAAGGTTGACTTGTTGCGTTCAGAGGATTGACAGCATTCACTGACTCGCCAATGTTAGACGCATAGTGTCAAAAAAGTCCTTTAGTGAAAAGAAAGGGGCGTCCGCAAAACTAGAGTGACTCACATACAGTTGACACCCCCGCTAATTAGAACAGCCCATTCTATATCCGCCTATAATCTAGCAAGGTTGAGAACCAGCTTTATCGATGCTGAATTTTTCTCCTGGATCTTTTGGTCTCAGACACAACGACCGTGGTGCGACCTAAGAAACTCCAATTCTTAATGAAGGTTGACAAATTCTTACGTGTATGATCGTCGCGTTGTTTCAAGCGGAGCAGACTCGCAACTTTGCCATATCCAAAGTTTAGATAAAGAATACACAACCATGTCTTGGTGTTACGCCCCAGGTTCGTCTTTCACAGGCCCACATAATATCGCTTGCACCCACCTTATCTCGGTTAGTGTAGACAAAAGTTACTCTTTTCGCGTCACCCCCACATCAAGCCCCCTTCTTCGCCTTGGTAAGAAAGAGCACAAAGGTATCGCTTAGAGGCCAGGTGCTTTGCACTCGGGGGCTTGGTTTGTAGTCTGAGTGAATCTGTAACGGGGTTACACGAACCCTAATAACAAGGGTGTGTGTCGCACGAGTTGTGCAGTCCCATCATGCGATGGGACCACACACCCAAACAAGAATACGGTACGGGGCTAGGTAGCCAGTACTTATGGATGTATTATGATTTTACTATATATTTAGTATTTAGGAAAATCTAAACTTTTAACATTAGGATAAAAATATGAATAAAAATCAGTTTCGATTTTGAACAGAAGAGTTCGTTTGCCTTGGTAGGGCTTTAGTACTTTAAAGGCAGCGGATTGCGATCCACTGCACTAGTACTTGGTTCTTGTTTAGAAGGAAATGTCGGTGACCTAAAGACGCTTCCTCAAGCGCAAAACTACGGCAGCCCGCTGCAGGATCTCACAGGCATTGTGGTCGACGGTGTTCTCCAATTGCGAGCTGCCCACTTTCGAGTGTTATTTGTGTGACAGACGGGCGGTATATGAGTAAGCATTGCTTTTAGATTATCTCAAAGTATCGTTGGCATATTGTAATGGGGTTACGCGTACCCTTGTATGAAAGGGCGGGTCACGCATGGTGCGACGGTACATAGGTGTCGATTACACAAGTCGGTGTAATCACACCATGGTGTGGCTACACCGTAACACGAAGCCACTACGTGGCAAGACTGCCAGTAATAATGCATACTAATTAGGTTCTACTATATAGATGAGAAAACCTAAGGTTTTAGATATTGGCGGCCCGAATACAGTTTCAATTTTGGAAGAAAGAGCGTCTTTACCTAGGCTAAGTTTTTAAGTTTTCTTGGATGTAGCGGATTGCGATCCACTACACTCGAACTGGTTCTTGTATAGAACGTGAGGTCGGTGACCTAAGCTTAGCTATTTCTACGCAAAGAGTTACGGCAGCCCCGCTGCGCATATCGATCTGGTCTAGCTTACATTGATTTTTTAATATTTCACAATATAAAGCCCCATACACTCCATTGAGTGAGGCGTGTCCCATCGATGTACCTTAACGGAGCCCCAACACCCTTTTAACGGAGCCCCATCACCCTTCTTCGCAAAATCAACTTCATCACGTTACTGCTATGATCCCATGCACGAGAAGAGGGTGACGTATCATTGAAAGAGTTCGGCTTTTTCTCACGGTTCATTGAAGCTTGTACTCACAAATAAGTGGTTGACAAACCATACTACGCATTTGATACACGTCGCAAACAAATATTCG
>NW_020189293.1:1333071-1350606 GCF_900000015.1 Plasmopara halstedii
CGGAAGCTGCCCGTAAGGCGGCTCTGATGCGCGCTCATCCACGTTCAGTCATTGACCCTCGTGTGGAATATGGCTTCCGCCCGGTGGATCTCGCTGCGGAAGCGAAGGACGCGGTAACTCGATCGTTACGCGTCCACATCATCGGGCCCCCAGCCATTACGGAAGCTGAACTTGCCGAACGGAAAGCTCTTCGAGATCTTCTCTCGGTCCCACACGAAATTCCGTTGGACATTTATCACACTCGTCACGTGCTCAACGAGGTGGCTCTCATGTACCCGCAATGCGGACGATACCTATAGTGCTCGCCCCCGGTGCTATAATATAGCAAGCCGTTATTCAACGAATATCGGTGCAATTGTGTACGCAGTCTTGGTGACAATTTTTTGCCCGAGTCTCCAAACTCCTTGCTCCCGAGAACCCGTAGCAGCGCTACATACATCCCATCACCCGCATACGCGGTGCGGATCAAATCTGTCACAGACGACGTTGACTGCTTACAGAGAGGGATTCGCGGACCCTGCGTGGGAGCCCAAGTCTTCATGTCATTTAGCCGAGAGAATGGGGACACGCGTTATGCTGATTTACTACGTCAATTATGCCACGGTACCGCACGGCAGCTGAGTGATCTATTACTTTTTACCCAGCATGTCTGAGATGTATGACAACTTATGTGGTTCAAGCGGTTTCGATGGCTCAATTTCTGAAATACAGAACTTTCTTATACGCTATTTGTTATCAAATCATCTCGTGTCCATAAATTGCATCCTGGGATCGACCGAATGCGGTTAGAACAAGGTTTTAGTATGCTGACAATGCACCGGAGTCGGGATCATTTTCAGTCAGTAGCTATATTTTTTTCAGCATAAAGTATAGTCTCAACTTAACGATAGATAAGTCTACTACCATACCTTACAGTTTGCTCAGAGTGAGACCACATGATCGCGGACCTCTCCTTTTCAGTGTGGCATCATCCTCATCAGTACTTATACTTTGGTACTTTAAGGCGTACGTGCGACAAAACACGAAACGTCTCCGCTACACTCTTATATCGCCCCGTCTTCTTTGCACAGATAAGTGCCATTACTTCATCAAGACTGATCAACAACTTCACAACCAGGATTAATTATCCTCCAAAAAGACGTCAGTAGCTACATTGAAAATTGCCGAATATCCTTTGAACTAAATGCGAGAAAGACCCTACTACGTTGTACCGACTCAAAGCTACTATTTTTGCTATACGACGAGGAAACTGGGCCTAATCATAACAGAATGGGGTAGAGGATATTGTATTTACCTAGCAAAGGTGCAACTCGATACACGAAATCTACCCAACGTAGCTATCTTTAAAAAGCACCTCACGCTTTTTAGCATAATTTTTTACGTAGTGCCAATGACGTGGATCGAGTACTGCTTAAGAATGCTATGCAGATAATTTGCTGATGTTCTTTCAGCATTGTTCTTGTCAATAGTGTAAATCCGTGCATGGCGAATCTTATTTGCTGTAATGCCATTTAATAATTGTGTACCCTGAGCCGCAAATTTACCTCTTCAATTTAAGGCGCCCCTCTCCTCAAACCTCTCTCCACCAGAAATAAAGAATGTTGTGTGCCTCAACCCGTCTCGCTTCTCGCGCGCTGCACACGTCGTCACGCGTGTTAGCCGCCACAGCTGACCAATCAGCTGCTACCACCACTAAGGTGACGTTAAACCTCACCACGCCCTACCAGGCGTTTTACAAGGGCGCTGAAGTGGATCTCGTTCAGATTCCCGGTGTCGTTGGAGAATACGGTGTGACTGCTGGTCACACACCTGTGCTATCACAACTCAAACCTGGCGTTATCAAAGTTCACGTGGAGCGCGAAAAGGATGTACAAAGCTTCTTTACGGCGGGTGGCTTTGCTCTCACTCACGCCAACTCGGTCACTGACATTGCGTGCGTGGAACTTGTCAAGGTGGAGGACATTGATCCTGAGGCAGCTCAGTCAGGCCTGGCTAAGTTTCAGGCTCAGCTAGCGTCTGCACCTGAAGGCTCAGAAGAGAAACTGAACGCTCAAATCGGTGTAGACACTCACGCTGCCATGGTAGCTGCTGTCGCCAGCAATTAGGAATCGTCGATCATCGCGGCCTTAAATTCGAGATATTCTGTCCTTGTAAAAGCGGCAATGATTTACCAGTTTAAGTTTTCGTTCATACGATGGATGAGGTTTTTGTCGTCATCGTTTGTTAGTCTTGCAACTGCGTAGTATGTACAAAACGGCTCTATAGATAAAAGACAGTTGCTATGCAGGAATGAGACTTGACAGGTATTCAAGGCAACACGCTGCTTAACGTTTTGTTAGTTTGCAAAGCATGCCCACTTCCGTTATCTTCAAATTTTTATATTGTCCCAAGAGTCAACTCTAATATAGATACTTCTCTTAGGATCCGTAGATCATGACGGAGATGGATACAACATTCGGGCGAGGTAATCAGGTGATAAATGTCGTGATGCCTACTTACGTCATGGCTCCGACGGAGAACGAACGGTACGCACTTAAAGATTTATTGATGATCACCATATTGAGATTGCTGTAGTTTTCGTCGCAAAAGGGTATGCAACATTATCTCTGAGTGCATGACAAAGGAACTGGACGGAAAAAAGTTCGTTGAAAGCAACTGCAAGGATTGGAGTACTACCATCGCTGATGCAGTCAAGGCTCGCATTCACGCCGAATGTAACTTTCCACGATATAAGATCGTCGTGCAAACTTTTGTTGGTCAGCAAAAATTGCAGGACATCCGTATCACGTCTCGCTGCTTGTGGGACAATGATCACGACAATCATGCCTCGGCAGTCTTTAACAGCGTGAGTTTGGCAACAATCTATACTTGCAATGCAATGGTCTTACCATTTGATTATAATGCAAGGAATCCATTTGGGCAACCTGTGTGGTGTTCGGCTTTTATGCTGACTAAATTGAAGTTGACGTTATACTCAATACAAAGTTCATTGTTTTTATCGATAAGTTATGTGTTAAGTAAGTCTCTGTATACATGGATAAGCTAGACGAGGATAGTAAAATAGTACATGTAGCAAGAAGCACGGCTTTGTAATGTCCTCAAAAGGCGAAGCAGTTTGCAGCAAATCTTACGGCACTTTCTTCGGCGTTGCGTCCTCTCTTCGTTTTTTCGTCCCATCTCAGACCTTTGTCGAGATCCTCGAAAATCCGCGGTCATACTTTACATCTATTTGCATTGACCAAATCAAACAGCACGACAGACAAAATGCTTCTCAAGCAGCCACCGCGTCAGCAGTGGACACAACACTCAGTTCATCTTGACAAGATTATGTGGCGCTGTTCAGCATCTCCCAAGTGATTTGCAAGTCAAGATCACCTTCATGAGTGCACAAATGCTCCATGTTGGCAAGGATTAGCTCGACTTCCAGCTGTAATTCACATATTTTTGGGTACGCAATAAACTTCATCGACTTGCCGTGGCATGCATCCATGGCCTGCATCTTGACATTGATCAACGCTTCGCGCTCTGTGGGACCGTCACCAAGCGAAATGACATGTCGAGGAATGCCTGCCGAATTTTCCTCGCCATACGACTCCCAGACTGGAAATACCTCATGATTGAATGCCTCCATTTTCCATCGACGCGGACAATCCGGGTATAGGTACTCGTATGTGGATCGCGCAGAAATTACTTTAATACGTGTGTTTAAAAATGGTACAAGTCGCGGCATGAAGAGTGATGCCGAAAGCTCGACCCAGCCGGTTTCAGCGGCTGTCACAATGACAACACGGCCATAAGATAGTGCTGTCTCTAAAAGCTGTACCGCAGATTTTTCAAGCTCTTTTAACTCTGCCTGAACGTCGTCCGGAATTTCGGGCTCCTCATTAATATACTTAGGACACAGGCCAAGCTTGGCGATGGCTGAGGAGGCCATGAGGGTATCATCTATTAATGAGTAGGCGAAGGAGGTGAGAAAGATGAGCTGGCAACACCAAAGGCATCTACTTACCCCAATCAAAAAAGATGACAACGTCATCTGTATCGCGCTTGGTGTTAGTGGTGCGTGGGCTCAGCATGACGCCAACGTCAAAGCTTTTGAGAGAGAGATTAGTTCGCGCTTCTTCGACACAAACGGATACACTGGTGTTGCTATTGGGTGCCATGGTCTAATACTGTCGATAGCGCGGGTTTATCAATATAAAAGGGAAGCACTGCAACTTTAGTCGCGTAGCCGAGTCTTTTGTTTGCGCAGCTGAGTGTGGCTCTCCTGGTGACTGTTATTGACATAAAAACGGAATCATCAACATCAGTACAACTTCGTTTCCATCTCTGCTTTTACGCAGCTATAAAGCTATTGTACTTGCAATACTTACGTTCGGTCGAGAAGATAGCAGTGTCGATTGCTTTGTGCCTTAAAACCGGAACTGACTTTCAGCGTCAGGGGGTCAGTGCTGACAAAAAGCCTGATCTCCAGTCTAACCAATCAACATTTTTTTTGCAATCTTTTGACCAATACAATAAGTTCAGTGTGAGCAGTTGGTGCACTTGCCTCCTTGCTCGCTATGCCGCCCGTCATCGCGAGCTGATGCAGTGCTTGCAGGCTTTACCACTGTCATATGACAAAACAATATCTTTTGGTAACGCGCTAAATGAATGCTACGGTCATACAATCTGCATGGATACGCAATGCCGCAGTCTGCGACTTGCGGTGTGCTACCGATTTTCGATCGCATGAAAGTTCAGCAATTATTTGTGTACATAAGCACGGAGACTACATGACTAATTTTCCATCTTTTCATCATCAAGCGGCTGTCTAGCTACAAGGCAGCGCCGACTATCATTAATTATGCACTTGTAGCTAGACTGACGCTGATTTATTGTGAGTGATCGCAATTTATAGAGCATTATTGTCATGGCTCCGACTTTCGGGCACGGGTTGTACCGTTTATGCATGCTATCACCCTGCGTGCCTTCAATACAGAATTTTTGTGAAAATGCCATAAATTGAAGGTTACAAATGAAAATAACATAGGATCAGAGAGGTAGAAAAATCGCTAACAGTAATAAGACTAAGACGGAGCAAAAATGAAGTTTATTTTATCCAGTTCACCACTTGCCATGCTCTAGCCACGGCGACCTGCCTCCTGTACTGCTTGAAGTTTTTCAGGATTAACTTCGTCCCACTCGATATTAATCACGCGATTAATAAACTTGGATACATCGCTCTTTTCCGGTTCGTCGATGCGCTCTTTGAATACGTTGTAGCACGTCTTGCATACGCGTTTCTGCTCACGGTTGGCTGCGCCGCGACGCGTGCGGCCTGGAAAGCCCATAGGAAATCTAAACATCTCAACGTGCAGTGCAGAGCACTCAGCACAGCAAAGGCGACCACAGTGCGTGCAGTTGTGCTCGCGGTAGCCAAATTTGAACTTTTGGTGACACAACATGCACTCGGAGCGCTCCTTTTTCGTAATGTAGGTAGGAGGAAAGTAAATGTGAGAGATCAGGTAGCGCAAGTCCTTGCGAGGTAGCTTTTCAAAAACACTTTTGCCTTCGGCATCCTCTACGTCCATCTTAGCACCTGCACGCACCAACGCGCCAGCGATGTTCAAACGTCCTGCGCTAATAGCAGTGTGAATTACAGTTTGACTGTCGTGCATATCGTTCGGGTTGGCTCCAAACTTGAGAAGCATGCGGGGAATGATCACGCTATCATCTTTTGAGGTGATGACTGAGATGATCAACGGAGTAAACTTGCGACTGTTTTTAACGTTGGCACTTGCACCGTTTTCAAGAAGCAAGTGCACCATAGCTGGCGTTTTCGTGGCAGCGAAGTGCAGAGCAGTGTTGCCCTTGTCGTCTTCAACATTAATGATTTCGTCAACCGGCTCGTACTGCTCAAGGACGACCTTTACAAGCGGCACCTTGCCGCTCTTAACTGCAAGATGCAGACCCGTTTGACCGTGATTAGGCTCGCGGCTCAAAAGAGCGTCAGGACCATCCACACGCAAATGTTGCACCACACCGCGAAGATCGCCTTTTGCACACATCTCATGCAGCGTGCCAACCGGGTGGCTCTTCATAATTGGAGCCGTACTTCCCATCGTCACACGCACCGACGGTCGAGGACCGTCAGTATTGTTGATTGACGAATTTAAAGAGGAAGCCATCGAAGATGACATGTCGGATGGACGCACCTGGCCACTTGCACGAGTAGGTGACGGATGATGGTTTTCCGATGAGAAATCATTTACGTTGTCAACCGCTGCGATTCCTGTCGCCTCTTCTGCATTTGGAAGAATCGGCAAAGCATCTTTTTTTGTTTCAACCGAGAAATGCCCAAGCATCGCAACAGTTGAACCGCTTTTGTTGCGCTGAAATCCTTGCGTAGTAAGCTCCTCTTTTCTTTTCTGCTCCACAATCCCATCCTCGTTCTTCTCTTCCTCACCGAATTTCCAGTCGCCATGATCCGCATCGACGTCGAAGCTCTGATCACGCCAGGAGTCACGCGATGACCGCACAGAACCATCTTCCGAGTCCTCGAACCCGAGATCGTTGACTTCCGATGTAAGTACTAGATCTTCCAGCTCATGATGCTTCTCTTCTTCCTTCTTGTGTGCTGGAGTACTTGGTAGTTTTTTTTTTAAAGCTATGTCATCGTTGGAAATTGGTTCATCTGTAAACATCAGTGGCTTAGAAACGGATGTTGGTGCCGGCTGCGAAGGCATTTCCATTACTCCTTGAGTAACTGGTATCTTAGCGCTTTGACGCTGAGGTGGTGCCGGTGCCTTTGGAAAATCTGACGGTATTCTCTGCATGGGCATGGAAGAACGATCTGGGTGTGTTAAAGCTGGAACAGCTTTCGTTGATCCGCGAGGGTAGGATGGCACTGGTTTTGAGCCCATGGGGCTGGTAGGGCCTGCTGCGCCTCCGCTAGTTATGACGTAAGTACTTTTGCGAGGAATCGGGACGACCGTCTGATCTAAGACAGATGAGAGCTTTCTAAATCGTAGAGTAGCCGGCAAGTCGCAAACTTGCAAATAAGCAACAACATCGTCCAGCGTCAACTTGGTCGTATCTTTCATATTTATCGAGAGCAGGAGATCGCCCGGTCCGACATTCTTAATACCGAATGGAAAACCTTTTCCAGTCACCCGGCTGACGGCCACGCCGCCGTTGCCACCTTCGATTGTGGTTAGCGCCACACCCAAGTCACCACCCTCCCAGATGAGCTGATACTCGATAATTTCGTCTGTGTCTGAGTCTACCACGGACTCTACAAAGCTGCCCACGAGATCTTGAAACTCGGCTGCCTGCTCCTGCATCCAATCGGGTGCGTCACCTGCTGGCTTATCACTCATGGTCGTCCTTGCTTTGTTGAAGCCGCTTGTGCGCTGATCTACTTGTGACGCTACAAGGGGCACCACGAAGGCACATCGAATGCACACAAAATTTTATGTTACTCACAGTCGTCCATAGAGATTGCCTTCACAACGCCACAGTAAATTATAAACCACTTAAATGAATAAAGAAGCTTGCATTAATTCGTCATGTTACAAATAGCTCAACCCAAACTTCGTTGAACGAATCACATCGCTAACCAGGCGCATACTTTTCGAGGTAATTTTTATGCAGCACACAACCTAATTTTACCAATATTGTGGATTCTAAACATGTATTCAAGTAGAAATTCAATGAATCCACCTTCAAGCACGACATACGACTGCATAATATTGCAACACGACAAGTATCTTATTAGGTACACCAATACGACTTGACAATAAAATTCAGCTTTCACTCAGGTGAGTTACAATAAATTACAGAAAATTGCTACGCCTGCGGCGAGAGCTTCGAAATGTGCTCCAAGTTGCTCAAAAGATTCTTCATCTCCATTGTTGGTGTTAGGGTGCAATCGGTGCTCACTTCTGGGCTAGACAGAAAATGTTGCTGTTGTGACCGTGACTGGGCATGATGCTGGTGGTGGTGAATGGGTGACAAAGTGCTTGTTGTGAGGGATGTAGATTGATTGCTGCTGCTCACTGGTGAACCCGTGCCACAACTGCAACAAGACCGTTGCCGACGATACGTATTTGAAGTACTGGATCGATCACTTTCACTAGATCTTTCATTACTTTGGTGCTGAAGTACCGCAAGACTGCGTTGTAGCGTCATTACAGCAGTGTTTCGCTCTTGAAGATCACGCAAAAGTGTCTTCTCGTTGGCTAATAGCACAGCACAGCGCTTGCGCTCGCTATCCATCTGATGTTGCAGCGCCTCGATCTCTTCTACCAACTCTGCTGTATGATCCTCAACTGTTACCTTCATATCGTCTCGACACTGCACAAGAAGACGGATGCGCTTCACAGCTTCATCGCGCTGTCGCTTTGCTACACTGTAGTCGCTCTGCACATGCTCTAGCATCTGCCGAAGTTTGTCGATTTCGACTTGATAACTTTCCTTCAAGCATGTGACATCTTTCAGCTTACGTTGTAGGTCGCAAAAAGTCTGGGAATTCTGTCCCTTGCATCGGTGCATCTGTCCAAGCTGAATTTCCAGTGTCTTCACCTGGTCTTTGTACTTTCTCATCTGACAGCTCAACGCCACAAGATTCGTTTGATCAACTTTTGCCTGCTTTGCAAGCACTATCACTTTCTCATTTAGCTCAAAATTACGCTGGTCAGCGCTTTCAACACGTTGCATAAGATAAACCATATCGTGCTCCAATTTTTTACGCTCTTCTAGCAGCTTTTGCTCGCGAGTTAAGATTTCTTGGCGTCCGTTATCCAAGCGCTGAGTTGTCGCATCTAGTTGATTTGTAAGATGTGTCAATTCACATTTGAGCTCCTCCAACTCATGATCTTTTTGGCGGAGAGATAACTCAGTTGTAACCTTTTCTTCCTTCAAATTCGCCCTTTGCTCTTCAAAGATACCAATCTGCTGCTTTAGAGACAGTCTTTCCTGCTCTAGCTGCTCGACTTGAGAGCGAAGAACATCCGCCTTGCGCACTTCTGATTCCACTCGGTTTTCACAGCGTAAACGTATATCTGTCACATTACCCTCCCAAGTCTCTTTTTCTGCCTGCAGTAGAGCAACTAAGCGTTCAGAACTTTTCAATGACGTTATTATTTCCTCTTTCTCCACGAGTTGGCGGTAAAGATCGCTTAACTTTTCATTCTGGTGCGTAGAAAATTCACGATGAATCCGATCAATATGTTCCAGCTCTTCCGTGAGCGCCATTCGCTCAGTTTCAAAACCAACATTCTTTTTTGTCATAAGATTTAGCTCATTTCGCAGTCTTTCTAGTTCTTCGTGGGCTGATGCGGCACTTTCTTCGTCTTTTAACAGTTCCTTAAAGCCAGAGTCAAGCTGTTCGACTAAAGACGTCCGACAATGCTGAAGCTGCTGATACTTGTTTCGGGACTGCTCGAGCTCTGTCTTGAAGTGACAGACCTGCTCCTTTAGCTGTCGAATATCGTATTCCATTTGCTTCTGTTTATCCTCGCTGCGCGTAAGCTCATTCTCGAGGTTCCTTGCTGCGACGTCTTTGTCTGCTAAGCGTCCTCGTAGCAGTGTGATCTCCCGTTTAAGCGACAAAACTTCTGCCGTTAGGCTTTCCTGCTCGTGCTTAAACTCGACTCGAATGCGCTCTTTCAAAGCGGTCACTTCTGAGCGCAATGTTGATACTAATAAGGAATGATCTTTGGCAGATAAACGAGATTTAACACTCTGTAAATCATTTTTGGTGGTCTCAAGTTCTCGGTTCAATCTCGATAAATCACTCTGTAAGTCACTCTTTTCACGTTGCAAAATTGACACCAACTCCGAAAGTTCTTGTCGCTGTTTCTCGATTTCCTTCTTCGAAATATCATCCGACGCTAGCATTTGCTCTCGAAGTGTCAAGACATTGGTTGAGTTGTCCAGCTTCAACAGCATCTCCTTGATCTCACTGTTCTTCCGCTCGACCTCATGCTGAGTTGTTAACAACTCTGCAGCAGAAGCTGACAGCTGTCGCTGCAAGTGATGTATCTCAGCCTCTTGTTTAATTTTAGTGTCCTCCAAAAATTTGAGTCTGTCACTGATGCTGCGGATCTCAGACGAGAATTCTGAGCTCTTGGGATTATCACTAAAACCCCGATCTGCAGTATGCAGTAGCGCCTGCAGCTCGGTACGCAATCGAGTGTTTTCGTCGCTTGCTGTCTGTATATTTTCAAGTTGCTGTTGCAAAGTCGTCTTGTCCTGCTGCAGCTGCTCACACTCATGCGTTTTGTCACCCAATTCCTGCTCAAGTCTAAGGCAACGAGTCTGTACCTCAGCCTCCTTACGTTGCATCTTGATCTCGAGCTGCTCAATAGCTTTCGAAAAGCCTGTGAGTGTGTGCTTAGCTTCCTTGAGCTGACGCTCAAGATCTTTCTTCTGTCGCTCAAGACGCGTTTGATCCCTATCCCACGCGCTCTTTTTGGCTTGCAGCGCTTCCAATTCGTCACCGAGCGTACGATTCTCGCTCGCAAGCTTCGCCACGGAAGCTGAGTTGTCGTCGCCTTTAGCCAGAGGCAAGCAGCGGCGCAACGTCACAAGCTCTTGACGGGCGCGCTCCTCACGATTACGGTAGAATTCGACCTGACATGTCAGCGCCTCGATGGTGCCTTTCTGCTCAGCGTGCAGTTGGTCCAACATGGAACCATAAGAACTTGGGTCATCAATCTGCTTATGAAGAGCCGTGCCATTATTGCTGCTGCTGTACGTCGTGCTACGCTTATCTGTGTTGACACTGGAGAGCGAGCTGGAGCTACTGCTGTGTAGCACCATGCGAGGATTACGTGGGTGACGCGGCGCGAATTTCGCGCCAAACTGATTAGGTACTAGATTTTTGGTTGGGTCTTAAATTATTAGATTTGTTTTTCCGTAAGAGATAGCCACAATTTGTTGTTTATCCATCCAAAGCAAAATATGGACCTGGCCGAACGCGTGGAGCAGCTCGAGGTAGCGCAGCAGCAGCATGATGCGCGCTTAAATAAGCTACAGACTATTGTTGAGGCAGCTAATTCTGTGCGCGAGACGTATTACCTGACAACAGCCATCCACTACACGAATGGTCAGCCGCACATGGGTCATGCTTACGAGAATATATGCTCAGATGTTATCTGCCGCTATCATCGAGTGTTTGGTCGTGATGTTTACTTTCTGACGGGAACAGATGAGCACGGGCAAAAAATTGCGCAGACAGCTGAGGCTGCCGGTGTCACCCCCCAGCAGCTTGTAGACAAGTACGCAGCCATCTTCCAGCAGTTAACCAAGGATCTCAATATGAGCAACGACAACTTCATTCGCACAACGAGTGACAAGCATATAAAATTTGCGCAATGGCTATTTCAATGCGCGCTCGACCGAGGAGACGTGTATCTCGGAACCTATGAAGGTTGGTACAACGTGCGCGAAGAAATGTTTGTGACCGAAACGGAGGCCCAGCTGACAGATTACAAGGACCCTACGACCGGCTTGCCATTTAAGAAAATGCAAGAACAATCATATTTTTTTAAAATGTCCAAGTACCAAGAACGCTTGATTGAGCACATCAAGAAAAATCCTGAGTTCTTGCAGCCAGAGGTGCGTCGCCAAGAGTTACTTCGTCGCTTGGAGGAACCACTACAGGACCTCTCGGCATCGCGGAACACGTTTACGCATGGCATTCCAATACTTAACGACCCCCAGCACGTACTGTACGTATGGTTCGACGCACTGTCCAATTACTTGTCAGCCATTGGCTATCCGGACGGCCCAAGCGCTCGTTACTGGCCCGCTGACGTGCACATCATTGGCAAGGATATCACTTGGTTCCATTGTGTGATCTGGCCCTGTATCTTAATGAGTACGGGTATTCCGTTGCCAAAGCGTGTATTTGCTCACGGTTTTGTGAACGCAAAGGATGGTTCCAAGATGAGCAAGAGTATTGGTAATGTCGTTGACCCCAATGATATGATTCACAGATATGGCTTAGAATCGTTCCGCTACTTTATTGTACGCTCTGCGAAGTTTGGTCAAGACATGCCATTTTCTGAAGACGATCTTATTAATATCCATAACTCGGAGCTTGCCGATACCTTGGGCAACCTGGTGCATCGTACTGTCAATATTTGTAAAAAGTATTCGAATGGCACTGTACCTGATGCGGAGGCTGACAAGCCGTTTGACATCTATGCGCTCTTAAAGTATTCAGAGGATTCATACAAAGACTTCTCATTGCAGAACGCATGCATTGCGATTGTTAATGCCTTTAAAGATACCAACAAATATTTGACGGACAAAGAACCATGGCACATGAAGGAGGATGAGCCGCGCCTTGTCGTAGTGCGCACCTGTCTAGAAGCCATCTACGTATTGGCTCACTATTTGAGCCCTATCACTCCTCAAACCGCTGACATCATATTCAATAAGCTGAATACGCCTTCAACGACGCTTACAGCACTGTCTCCGGACTTTGACAATCTCGTGCCTGGCACCGAGGTATCGATTGGTAGCATTCTTTTCAATAAAATATTGACTGAAGAGGAGAAGCAGAAACAAGGCGAGAAATCCGTCGCCAAGGTCCAGCTTGTTAAAGCTAAGCCGACGAAAGCCACTACGCCGCTATTTCCCTCTCTGGATATCCGCGTTGGTGTAATTTCTAAGGTGTGGAAGCATCCGGAGTCGGAGAAGCTGTACTGTGAAGAAATAGACATTGGCAAGGACGAGCCTAAGCAAATAGCATCTGGTCTGCAACCATTTTATTCATTAGAAGAGATGCAGAACCGTAAGGTGCTAGTACTGCTGAATCTAAAGCCGGCAAAGCTCGGTGGATTCAAGTCGGACGGCATGGTGTTGTGTGCAAGTGACGAAGCTCACGAGAACGTTCAGATTGTAGAGCCTCCCGCCGACGCTAAGGTGGGAGAGCGGGTTACTATTGCATCACAGTGCGGTGATCCTTTGTCAGCTGCGCAGTTGAAAAAACAGAAGGTGCTGGAAAAGGTCTTGCCTGACTTCGTAACTGACGAAAATTGTGTGGCAACATACAAGGGCGAGCAGGTCATGACATCTGCTGGTCCGTGCACGGTGAAGTCACTGAAGGGGGCTTTTGTGCGCTAGATTTGCTGTCACTTGTCCACATGAGGTGGAGGAGTTGTAACGAAGTAGGATGGCAGCATATAAAATACATCGAGACTTTGATAAACATTGCGTAATCTCCATGGATACGATATAACGGTCCATATAAACTAAGTTTGATTTGGGCACCGAACACTTGTAACGTTTTGTATTTAATACAACTGTATCATATATGCAAGGGTTAATTAAGTACACAAGATTAAATACAGTACTTGCCCCCTTGTTTTTCACATTCATCTATGAGATTTCGATCACAGTTAGGTCCAGACATATAGTGTCATTTTCAAATCACTGCGCAAAAGCGACTACCCCACAAGCGACCACTGCATTGAAGTCCTACACTTGACCGTGCTGGTACTTCTGAGCGCACTTGCACTGGAAGTCTGATCACTCTCGCCAAATAAAATGGCCCAACAAGCCCCCGCCAAAAGCGCTGTTGTTCCTACCTGCGCGCTCAAAAGTTCTCAGTGAAAATGCCGAGGTGTTTTTCAATGAAAATGGTCCCAGTGACTCTCCAAGTTCCGACCAGACGCTTTCGTCCTCACCCGACGATACACGGTCTAGCCATTCCTCGAGGAGAACGCACTAGCTGCGCGCAGCCCAACGCTGCACAACATTCAGACTTAGTGCCTTTTCCCATCGGTGAGAGGCGTTTCGAAGACCCGCCGTGGAGCCCACGTCAATGTCCACGCCAAATTTTGCTCAAATCATGTCGTAGTTACGGTTCTAAATCGTCTAAAGTCCCTCGCCGCGCTCCTACACGCCAAGACACGTGAGCCTTCCGCTCTTACCCAGAGCGCAACGAGCACAAGAAAGTCGCTCTGCGACCGCTTTCTCAACTACAAATTGTCGCATGTTTTCATGGTACGTCCACAGTTGACGAGGCGATGCGTACAGCACACGGGTCAAACGCAACCTGTGTTGCATTGCTGAAGCTTATAAAAGCTAAGATGGATGCGTCGTTATCAAAGCGCGCCGAAGCACGCTTGCATAACTGCACATCAATTTCTAACCCCCAAGGCGCTCTGTATAACAGCACTATATCATTTGGCACAAGTACCTAACGATGAGAACCCCAGGTAAAAATACTGTATGAAACACATGATGCTCCCTGGACGGCCTCGTTGGAAGAGAAAAAAATGCATAGAGCCTGGTGAGCGTTATGTATTTGGGGTACAATACGTAAATGCTGGTGTGCATATATGTGCACGTATGTGTACATGTAAATTTGTGCCAATGGACAAACTTCGCGTTGAGCATATGGCCAAGCTCTTTCTCGGCAAAGGTTTTTTACCAAATGGCTTGTAGATGGTCGTAAATTTGGATCGAGAATTGCGCACAAAAAAATAGATTTGACGAACGATGCTCAAGGCAGTTGGTATCAGCTTAAAAATATCCACTGTTGACTTTCCACAAACAGGTGGTCAGACAAACGCGTCAATCGAACGATGAAGGGTATAGCTTTGAAGCGCTCGCGCGGTGAGACTGCAGTACTGAAGCAAATGCTCCTATTATCTAGGTTCCGTTAAAGTGTAGTACGTGCCTCAAACGGCTGTACTCTGTTACTTCGCTTGATCGCGTAATTCATTGGCACTACCTCGCAGTGCTCTAGTTGGTGAAGGCGGGTTTGTTGATACGATTCATTTCTTGTAAAACATCATGTGATCTCAGTGGGCTTGCTAAATCCGAACCACTTGGATAATTATGGGCTCCGATGAGGACAGAGCAACGCCACAACGATCTCCGCTATCTGAATTACAATTTGCCTTTCCGCAGCGATTCAGTTCAGTATCGTTTTGATACCTCGAGTCACTCCGCTTCTCAGAAAGTGATTCAAACAATACCCATCTTAAAACTGGATACAAGTAAAAGCTCTCGGTGATATTCAAAGTGCCTTCAAAAACACGGGATGTCGCTAGCGTCGATCGCTGGAGGATCATCTTCCGCTGCACAGCCCGCTGAGTAAGGTGTGGTTTACTTTCAGATAAACTGGATGGTGGAACATTGTAACGGTTTACATGTACGCTGGTATGAAGGGGTGGGTCATACAAGGGTGTAGGTTACACAATACGGTGTAGCCGCACATTGATGGGCTTCACCTTAGCAAGAAGTCAGTACATCGCTAGAATTCCAGTAGTTACGCATTTAATTAGTTTTTTCTATTTAATTGGATAAAACCTATAGATTTAGATATAGGCGGCTTTGCCGCAAATTAAACTAAGAATGCACTTGACATTTTAAACGGAAGAATTTATTTGCCTTGGATTAAGGTTGTGGTTACTCTTGGCGTAAGCGGATTGCGATTCGCTACACTCGTACTTGTTCTAAGTATAGAACGAAGGTCACCGACCTTAGCTTGGCTTCCTCAAAGCTAAAGATCCACTGTAGCCCCGCTGCACTCGGTAGCACTTTTAGTCAATCTACACCTCAGTCGTTACGACTGATCTTCTGTGAGAAGAGAGTAGTATCCTATTTGCCCCAGGGCATGCATGCAGGATGGGCTTAATAAGCTGATGCATCTGCTTGGCCCTGAGGGCGTGCAACACCTCGCTTCGCAAAGACCTGAAGCGTTTAAAAGCTCCGAAATAATCTGCCAGAGCATCTATGGCAGGATATGTCGGCATCGATTGCGTCCATAACGCCACCGTCGGCGACGGGTAAATCCTTCGGACCCAAGCTACTCATAGTGAGTGTTACGACCTTCGGAGGCGTATATGGGGAGAATCTGCTGCTCTGGGTGAGAGGGGTCGAGATGACAATGGCGTCCACCACATTCAGATCGAGCAAATGCGCGTGGTGCTACTTAAGTTTGGTGAGCCATGACTCACCTCTGCTAGGAAACAAAAACGCTTTTGGTGCGGGCACTGGGCAGAGACGGTCAATGCGCTGGATATCGAAGTTGTCAAAAACTGGAGGTGTATCGGACAAGAGCCCCGAGCATGGTTCGCGGGCTGCGCGTCGAGTGGCATGTAGCCCACTGAGTGCTGCGTACATAGAGGGCTTGGTCGGACGAGGTTCGAGGCATCCTGGGCAAAATCCTTCTGATGAACGTGGGAGTTGCACGTTATCCACTGGACAAAGACTGCGGAAATAACAGCTCTTCGTTGGAAGTTGCTCACGTTGCCATCGACTGTGCACTGCTTCAAGCAGACGCTGAGGGGCGAGATTGGGTGGTCGCTTCGAATCTGGCCAGCTTAAGGCCGCGGAGAGGAACTACCCAGTCCACGACAAGGAACTACCTGCGATGAAGTATACACTTGTCAAGTTCAGGGTGCACCTGCTTGGCTCGAAGGCGTTTGTAATCTACACAGATCATGCGTTATTACACACTCACCTCTCGCAGAGGATAGCCAGGTGGCCCTCATTCTTTGCAGAAAATAACTTCGAAGTGTAGTATTCGCCAGGAATGCATAATGCGCTGGCTGATGCATTGTCACGCAGATCGTACTATGAGCTTGATCATGTCACGACGGTGACGTCGACAGTGACGGATTTGATCTGCGTCGCATACGCGGGTGATGGTATGTGTGTAGTTCTGCTACAGGCTCTCGGGAGCAAGGAATTTGGAAACTTGGACAAGATATTGTCGGCACATTTGCGCGCAGGGTTACACCGATATTCGTTGAATGACGTATTGCTGTATTATAGCACCGATCCGACGGATACGCCACAAATTGTTGCTCCTTACGACGACGATTTGTAATACCGTATCTTCTATGAGGCCTACGACACCCCACTCAGTGGTCATCTTGGTCATGAGAAGACGTACAGCTTGATGAGTTACCACTATTGGTGGTCTAAGGTTTACAAATGGACGAGTACATATGTGCGCACGTGTGAGACATGTTAGAGGGTGAAACCCTTTTCGAATGCGGCGGCGCCGCGGGCAAGGTTACCGGTACCTTCCGGGTGTTGGCAGTCCATGAGTATGAACCGTGTGTTTGGCCTGCCGAAGGACTCGGCGGGCAACACGGGTGTGGTGGTCTTTGTGGACCGTTTGAGCAGTATGGCAGTGCCGGACACCATCGACGTTGTTTGTCGATCGTGTCTTTCGACAGCATGGAATCACGGAGTCAATTGTCTCTGATAGCGATCCGCGCTTCACTGGGCAGTTTTGATCTACAATCTTCAGGGCGCTGGGCATCAAGTTGACTATGTCAACAGCAGACCATCCGCAGACCGATGGTCAAACTGAGCGCGTTCATCGCAGCGTCTGCGCTGAGGCGCCGAAGCACTGGAGCGCCACGCCGCCACTCGTAGAGTTTTCTCTGAACAGTGCAGTGCGTCTACCGGCTACACGCTGTTCTACGTGAACAGGCTTGTTAATCCTCACACCCGCTACGCCGCCATCCCATGGCTCAGGGCTTGGTGGGGGAGGAATAGCCAAACGGCTAGCTG
>NW_020189293.1:1350616-1362188 GCF_900000015.1 Plasmopara halstedii
AGATTTGACAAGTGCATACTTCATCGCAAGTAGCCCCTTGTCATGAACTACCCAGTTCTTCTCTGCAGCTTTCAGCTGTCGAGATTCGATTGCAATCACCCGATCTCGCCCCTCGGCGTCTGCTTGCAGCAGTGCACAGCTGATGACAAAGTCCGAAGCGTCACGACGCCGGTGAAAGGACAATCAGGGTCTGGCAACGCCAGTATTGGTGCATGCAGGAGTCTGTCTTTGACCCCGTCAAAAGCCTCCTGATGCTCGGTGTTCCAACACCATTCCGCATCCTTCTTAAGGAGATTGGATAATGATCGGGCCATTTCTGCGTAGTTTACGCTGTACGTGTGCGAGTAGTTGGCAAGACCACGCTGCACAATGAAGCACCTTAACAAAGGGAATTCTCCCGCGCCAAAGATGCACGTATTGGCATAAGCATACAGCTTATTTGTGCGCATACACTCGAGTACCGCTCTCGAATGAACGATGTGGTTTTCCTTATATGTCCTCCCGTGCCTGCACGACTGTATGTAGCAAAAGTATGTCGGTGCATACGCCTGATGGGGCTACGATTAAATGTTGCTGGTTCACTTGACAACCCTTGAAGCATCACCAGCCATTCCCAAAGCATGCCGCTCGGAGTACTCACCGCTGTCTGCGGAATATCACTCGCTCTATGAGCGATTGGTAATCTTAATCGACCATGTCAAGTGCGTTGCGCTTTTGCAGCCAACCATATTGTTCTGGAGAACAGCCTTTCTAGGAATCGGTGATTGTGCTGGAATGGTGGCAGTATTTAGCTTATTATAATCGTGAACGATAGGCCAATTGCCGTTCGGCTTCCGGATACAAAACTTGAAGTTAAAATTTGGAGACTTGCTCTCACACACCATTCCTGCCTCGTGCTTTGCACAGAAGAAGGTGCCAATGACGTCACGCTGCTCTTTAGGCAGGGATTATTAGTGTGTTACAGTATTTTGTTCCCGGAACCAACTCGATTCCAAGACGCACACCTCAATCCGGAGGTAGGAACGACGGCGGGTCTTTGGAAGGCGAAAGATTAATACGAAAGAAATTGACATTGCTGAACACGGCGGGTCTTTAAAGGCAACGTCTTGAAACTCTTTCACCAAAGGATAGTACGGATGTGAGACGTTCTTCAGGATCGAAGATTCACTGCATGCGTTCAGCACCTTCTTGAGCTACGTTCCGATGCGACGGCGAGTTCATCTTCTCTTCTGGTCGGATAATGACAACTTCGGCTAAATCGCCTGCCTCCAAGGCAGCGCAGAACTTATTGAGGGACATCTCGTCTAGCTCAAAAAGAGCATCCAACTCAAAAATAGCTACGAGGGTGACATCGCCTTCTTTCACCCCCGTCATACTGTTGATGAGGGTGTGTAGTTGCGCGCTATCGTCTACGGTGAACGCAACCTGGGTCAGAGTCGCGTCTTGCAGCTATTTACGGCTTGGAGTTCTAATGTTATTAAGAACATCCGACGAAGAGCTGTTAGCTCCACCGTTTCAGTCAGTGGATAACGTGCCAGTCCACGCGCATCTGAAGAACCTTACTCAAGATGTCCCGGACATCGTCCGACCATGCCATTCGTGGAATGCAGAGCCTGCTTTGAGATGTGAGCAGTGCTCAGTAGATTTTTCGCCTTTGGTTTTTAGGATCTCGTCTGACCATGCCACTCGTGGCATGCAGTGACTGCTTTGAAACGTGAGTATTGCTCAGTGGATTACGTGCCACACCACATGCATCATTGGGGCCTTCCCCTCGATACCTCGGCCCTTGGCCCTTGCCCCTTGGCCGACCATGCCACGCATGGCATGCAGCGACTGCTCCGGTACTTGAGCAGCGCTCGATGGGTTGGGTGCCACAGTCCGCGAGCCATGCTCGAGACTCCTGTGTGATACACTTTGGTGTGCGTCAATCCAGCACGTTGTCCGTCTCGGTCTAGTGCCCGCGCCAATAGCGTTTTTGCCTCCTAGTAGTGGTGGATTTATGACTCACCAAAGCCCCACCGGGAAACGTGCGCGTAGCACCCAAGGTCTTCGACCTCTAGTCAATCCATGGTTCATGGTCTTTCAACCATGCCATACCAAGGAAAAGGTCATACTTTGGATTCAAATCTAAACCTAAGCATTGTCCCACGTCAAGAAACTTGACACTAAAGTCCAACGGGACCTTCAGCACTGTGTCACGTGTCCCTGTTGGTAAGCGAACAGTGACGATACCACTCAATCACGCTTTCAGCGCGTCAGCATACATCTGACTTCCTTCTATCCTGGAGCGTCGAGCATAATTGCCCGACGCCCTGGAGTTAATCAGGATTTTTAAGGCTTCTTAAAGCCCTTCACGGTCGCCTGCACGACCAGCAAGCCCGGCTTGCATATACGCTCCATGCTCAAGAGCAAGGAGCTCTTCAGGGATGGGCCCTTCTGATCTTTGCCTCGATGAGGTTCAACAGAACTCAGTTCTTTCAGCAGACCACCCGCGCCTACTGGATGTTGTCGTTTCCCCGTGACAAACCAGAAGACTGGTAAGAAGTGGGACGTCGGTTCGATGAACCTTGACACGCCTTGCGCAGGTGGCAACCAATCCGATAATGACGGGAGTCTCCACCGACAAAACACCGTCGAGTGTCTGAACGCTGATCGGCAGCTCGGATCTCTGCCTTCTTGTCCTCAATATAGCTCAGAGCCATCGGCTCAGACCTGCTAGACAAGCTGTGAGGGTGTGCATTCCAACCAGGTCATGCCGTCTAAAAGTTGATTTCGGCATTCCGTGCCATATTTACTGCTTCTTCAAGAGAAGACAAGTGAACAGGAAGGATTTCCATTCTGGCCACGCCAGAGCGGAGGCCTTCCATGAAGACGGTCACTGTGACCGCCTCGGGGAAAGGATCAGCTGCCATACCGGCAATGAGAGTACGCAACTCTTGAGCAAAACCCACCGATTTTTTCTTGCCCTGCCAGGCGGTAATGAAACGCGATCGCAAGTGATATGCTTGGTTCGGCGGCGAGAACACTTGTGAAAGCTGCAGCTTCTGCCGCCGCTTCGACGGAAGTGCCGCACGTCAGTGCCCGTCCTCGCGCTCGACTCCCGAGCTTGGAAAGATAGCTAGCGCCACGCGCGGTTGCTCGGTCTGGAGCATGGCGGACGCCATGACCATCTCGACCTCCCTCACCCAGAGCAGGAGATTCCCTCCATCTTTATCCTTGACAGGCTTAACTCTCACCATGAGCGGCTTGGGTCGAGGAAAGTCATCCGTCGCTGGCGGTGGCGTCATGGACGCGGTCGATGCCGACTTCGCCTGCTGCAGGTACTCTAACAGAGCATTTTGATAGCGTGTAAACGCCTCCAGGCGCGCGCCGATCGCTTCAGGTTCTTGCGAAGCGAGGTGTCGCATGCGCTAAGGGCAAAGCAGAGACATCAGCTATATAAAGCCCATCCTGCATGTTCTGGGTCAGAAAGGAGAACTGCTCCATCCTCACAGAGGGTTAGATTGACTACAAGCTACCAAGTGCAGCGGGCGTATCTCTTTCGCCTCGAGGAAGATTAGTCAAGGTCGGCGACCTACTTAGAACCGCAGCGGATAGCAATGCGCTTACTCCAAAAGTAGCAACAACCTTAACCCAAGGGTAATTAACTCTTACGTTCAAAAATGTTAGCGGTATTTTTTATTTGCGGCAAAGCCGCCTATATTACATCCATAGGTTTTCCTATCGAGATAGTGAAACCTATTTAAATGTATAAATACTGCTGTTCCTGTAACGTACTGATGTTGCTTAAGAGTTGCCACACCATTGTGTGGTCACGCCATTTTGTAAGAACCGCCATTTGTGTGAAAAACACCATTTTGTGTGATCCACACCATCTTGTGTGACCTCAATTCAATTACAATCTTAACATTCATCACTTAATATCTTCACTTTCAGACGTCCACCAGTTACACACTACGACAAAGTAATGTGGAAAGTTTAAATACTACAAAAACCGTAGCCTGTATGTTTACATAAACTTTAAACTAAGAAACAATCAGCTTAGGAAAAAACGGGATCGTTCGTGAATTTACAATTTCCTAGATGAGTCCGCGTGGAAAAACACAAAGAGGTGGTTTTTTTTTGTATGCGAACCGAGAACCTTACTTAATTCTTACATATTAATTTAAAATATCCTTTTTACGGTAGAATAAAAAAACTTTATGTACTGCATGAAACAAGGCGAACGGCCCACGTACGTTTACATATCTACGCATGATCTACGTTCACACCCACATCACATGGTGAAATTTTTGTTGTCGCAGATAAATTCGTACAAGAAAAGCTTGAGTGTTCAAGTAATATATTTCTTGTCGGCGGTTGTGGATTCAAACATTGCTGTCGTCACTCGTACTGACGTCTTTAAGGAACGTCAACGTTTCAGCTACCATTTTGTCCCACACAAAAGCAATTCGACTACAAGTCTAACAATCGCAGCAAGATTGAAGGGTGTGATGTGTAAAATATATTTGATCCTGAGCGTTTTGAGAATAAATTCTCACGAGCTTGTCACGCTGGTTAACAAGACAAACTACAACGTTAAAGGAGCCCAAAAAATATCGGTTACCAACTTGTGAAGACACACATGAGTGGTTGAGCTGTCCCAGCATTGACGTTTCCAGGATACTCTTGATCAATATAGTGCCTCACGGAGAGCTAAATCACTTCCATCTGGTGCTTCTAGTCTCTCTTATACTCATAATCAAGGCCTTTATATCTCGATCTTTTGTTAGCCTTCATGGAGCTAACAAGCCAAAGCAGTGCGGACTGCGCTTATTATAAATAGTCGGCACTTCTGTGTACCATTGTACACTTACTGCACCTTTCCGGATGCGTCGCAAGTGTCGACTTTTACTAGATGCTGGATTCCTTTTTCAGAACATTGAAGAAGTGCTCAATCGCTAGTGCCCAATTCTGTCCATTGTATCTCTTGGTTTCTTGCAGCACCTGATTTGTAGTCTATTGGTTCCTCAGATGCTGCCCCATTATCGGGGATTATCTCGGGTGGTTGCCCACTAAAGTGAACGCGTTTGGATTCTCCTTGCTGTTCATCGGCCGGGTCGTCTAGACACACACTAAGGTCTGCTGTGCTACCACTCTGGTCGGATGAACCTGAGGCCTGCGAGTTCCCTGATTGTCCACGTGAACGCTTTTTTACAGATCCAAATCCTGCAAGTCCCAACAGCTGAACACCATCTACACTCTCTGAGTGATCGCAATCGGGCGCCATTAACATGGGTGCATCCTGATCAGGAGCTTGAGACGAAATCTGACTCACAGGTGCCATTGGAAACATTGGAGGCATATTTCGCAGCGTTGGCGACAGCTCCAATCGATGCGTTATCTGAGAGTTTAACATTGTATTTTGTTGAAGCTGAAGCTCATCAGGAGGAAGTCCCACGCGGTTGCTAATGATCTTTGCTATTTGCTCGCGTGAATCAAAAGTCTGTAAATAGTATTAATGTCACTGCTCATCACATAATAGACCTTTAGTAATACACTTTACCTTAAAAGTGTACGAACGCGAAGATCCGCCAAATTTTAGTACGGAGCCGTGTAAAACGAGTGTCGGCTGCAATGCAGTCAACCTTAAACCGTCGACGAATGTTCCGTGAGCCGATCCAAGGTCGACTAAATAAGTTGCACCTTTTTCATGATGGACAATAGTCGCATGCAATCTCGAGATGGAGCAATGACTAAGCACAATGTCACACACAGCTGCATTTCTTCCAACAAGATAAAACGCTTTTTGATCCACAGTATGCTGCAACAAGTCATTTAAGTTCCACATTAGATGCAACAGAATGTTACTTCTCAATTGCAAACGCACCGTGGCAATAAGGACATGATCCTTATATACGTCAAGTAGTGAGATGGTTCTTGGTGGTTCATGCATGCACCTTTAGCAATATAAGTATTGATTTAAAAGAAAAAGAGATGAGAGAAAGAATGTATCGAGTTACCATGTCGGAGGGGGAAATGGCACTGTGGGCGGATCAATCGGGTCAAGAAACTTGGGCTGAGATACAAACGTGTCCAAGTGGAGAAGTCTCGGCAGCTGTAGAGCCTGTTCCATATTTAAATGCTCGAGCTGTTGCTGAAACTGAGGCGAAAGCTACAGTGACGTATGCGAATGAAACCTTGGCTCGACTGTTTGCTGCTGTGTCGGCAAGGGAAGGGGACAGTAAAGAAAACCCCACGAGCGACAGTACGACAAGCGCTTTTGTCTTCCTTTATCTTTTGCCAAGTCGCACGCAACGAGCGGACGAACAGATTGTTGTTGCCTAACGGGTCACTAGAGTGCTTTGGGGTGGGTACTGAATACGACCGGACACTTTTTTGGAATGGACTGGCCCTACACGATCACAATTTGACGTAATTGGTCCGAACGCATCAAGCCAGATTACACAATGGATACTACTTTTGACCAATCAAAACCTGTATTATAAAGCAGGTCGGACTATTGGTGGAAAAGACGTTAGTAGTTACGTTAACGAGGATGGAAGAGTGCGTTATCACGACGTCGTGTTTGTAGCCTTTACGCTAACTATTTCTCGACGTGTATCAAAGAATGTATAATGAACAAAAGAAGAATAATGAAGAGGTTAGAACGCGCTTTAGCAAGCGACTAGTGCAAAGCGGCGAGAAGGATCGACTGAAGGAACTGTTGCGTCGAAAGTTAGTCGAGTGCGGGTGGCATGATGAAATGCAGTTGCATTGTAAAGGTTTGTTAAATGATGTTCACCTAGTTAGAATCGGATTTAAATACTTGCCAATGGCTTCATAGAGATGATTCGGCATAAAGGTATCGACCAAGTGAGTGTAGAGGATCTAATCGAAGAGATTACACCTGTAGGAAGAGGTGCGACGACTTAGAAAGCTGTAGAGGTGGGTGTTAACGAGCTGAATGATTGCTAACTATTTTTGATCGAGCAGCCTCGGTGCCTGAAGCCGTTAAGAATTACCTACTGACAGAAATTAAAGCGTTAATTGTGAAGGAAGCTAGCGTCAAGACGGCTGAGATCAACTCTTAACATTGGACACCTTCTGGATAGATTTACCAGCCAAAGCTTAGATATTTCATGAGGGAGCAAGTAGGACATTTGTCAAGTTCTCAAATAATCTATAATTGACATGCTTAAGTAACGACAGCTGACGGTCACAAATAGAGGCGATAGGGACACTCACGGGGCACGCGCAATTTTTACATGTAACAAAGGGGTGGCACTATTTTGAGACGAATATATTACCATCATTACGTGCACCACTTCAGGAACTCGTATACCACTCACAAGCTCACCCGTAAACATGGTAGTAAGACTGCGTCTGGCCCGGTGGGGACGCAAGGACGTTCCGTTTTACCGCATTGTGGCAGCAGACGCCCGTGCTCCGCGCGATGGAAAGCACTTAGAAATTGTACGGTATCTTTTCAATAATGAACACTTAAATCAGCGAGGATCTTTATTCATCTTTCACCATTTGTAGCTGGGGACATATAATCCCATCGCTGCCAGCGACGGCGTAAAGGAGCTTCGAGTGAACAGTCAGCGTGTACAGTATTGGATGTCTGTAGGCGCACAACCCTCCGACCGTGTGTCGTATCTCCTGGGTCTCGCTAATGTTTTGCCAATGCCACCAACTCGCCAGCACACTAAGAAGAATATACCCAAGAAGGACCGCGCATGAAACTAAACACAGAAATCGAAAGCTTAAAGCTACAGATATATGGTCAGAGCAACTTGTATGAGTCATATTAATCTAATTACTTTTTAGATATACGCGCTCGAGGAGCAGGTCCACGAGCGGATCCTCCGCCTTTGAGCATGTTGCCGCCCTTGCGCACTTGCTGATTAAACGTAGCATTCTGTTCCTCAAGCCAGCGACGAATTTCCTTTTGCTTTTCCTCCTTAGCTGCCAAACGTGTCTCCTCTTCTTTCTGTTTCTCGCGGTGAATGAATTCAGCGTCCCGACGGAGCTCACGAGCTGCACCCTTGCGCGCACGTTTCACCTGCCGCTTTAATTGCTTTAGTTGTGCAGCGTCTTTCGGTGCCATCTTGTCCTTACGCACCGAGTAATTCTCATCAAAATTTGGTGCAAATGTCGGCAACGTCACTGGGGCAAAACTTTGCAATCGAAGTGGACGACGGGCGTCCCAGCACGACTCGAGACGAACATGGAGCTTGGAGATGACAGCATTTAATTCCACAAGCGTTATAGTATTCAATTGCTTCACAAGAGCATGTAATAAGAGATAGAGCGGATAAAATAACTCATCAAACGACGGCAACGATGCGTATTGAGCCGATGTAGCATCCAGTAGAACCAGCAGTGAGCTCATCACATGGGTGCCGTTGCATGACGACTTTTTTGCCAGTGACAAGCGGGGTAAGAAAGCAGGTGTTTTACATTCAATGTGAGCAGAAATCCATTCCAAGAGATCTCGACGTAGCCAATAAGTCGAACACTTTTCATCTTGGGCTCCTGACGACACAAAGGCTCGAAAAGCTCGAGTAAGAAAAGTTACAATCTCTGGCATAAAACGTTCTTTTGCCCGTGTCATATCGAGCGAGAGAGATGCAGCAAAAAGAGCTTGAGTAGCCTCCTTAGTAGATCTCAAAGTGCCACGTGCCAAGCTTTCACATAGCAAAGTTTCCATGGGAGATACAACATTGTGTCGAAAGTCCGATGTCGGGAAAATCAAAGTCAAGGCTCTAAACAGCAACAACTCGGGAAGTGTGGGCCAATCAGAAGTTGCAGTTCGTTTATGCAACCGCTTGAATAGTTGCGCAAGTAGTTCGCGTATGACCACAGCTGCTGTATCTCCCATTTCCTGAGCCAGTGTGTACATATTCCTCGCCATTGAGTCTAACTAAGGAAACATAAGATATATTATGTCAGTGAGAAATAAACAATCTATAGTTTAAAACCCATACGCACGTCTTGCTTGTGATCCGCATACCGCGACGCATAGATGAGAAACTGACGCACTAATATTGCAAAAAAGCGCTTCATCTTGTTCTTGTTCTCGACACTTAATCGTGAATTGTAAAATGTCAAGATACGTACGACAATTTGATCTCGTTTCTCAGGCGAGTTTTGTGCATGCTGTTCAAACAGTGCTACCAAGTCTTCAATAGACTCAGGACACTCAAATACGAATGGGAGTTCAGCAGCAGCTTCTTTAGCGTCCTGTTGCTTCTTTTGTTTATCTATATTCAAGTCACTCTCGACGTCTCGTTCTTCGCGCTCGTTCATCTCATCCTGTTCATTTTGGTCTTCTTCCTTTGTCAGTTCTTCCTCATTCTCCGACTCATCCTCGGACTCATCCTCTGAATCTATCTCACTGCTATTTTCAGCCTTCTCTTTATCCTCTTCATTAATAGCAAAAGCGTCAATTGCATAGCCGTCCGTCAAATCATCATCAGTAGGTGGCATGACAATTACTTGCGGCAATTTCTCATTCATTTTCTTTTGCTTTCCTTTTGTGCGTTTTTTATCATGGCTAGTATCATCTACACCATTCATACGACCCACTCGCTTCTTTTCCAACTCAGCCAGTCGATCACGTTCCTTTGCCGCAGCCTCTTCTGGTGAGATTCGACGCTCTGACGCTTTGGCCCTTGCTTCAAACGCAAACTCTCGTGTTAACTTGTCAAAATCGTCCATTGGCTCACTTGACAATAATTCCTTGCCGTTTGCACGTGTAGGACGGAACTCCAGCAGGTTTCGTACGTCATTAAATCCATCATCTAATTTGGATGTCGCATCTTCTTGCGAGCTCTTGTTTTTCTGCCGTTCCGCCTTGAAAAGCTTTGCTTTCATCATGACTTCGTGCATCACTTCCTTATGCGTCTTACGCCGCCCAGCTCCCTCATCAGCATTCATTTGCCCACCACCAAAGTGCAATTTGTCCACAATTTCCCTATCCATCTTCCAACTTTCCTCCGACTCGTCGTCATCCAATGTACCATCACGATTAAGCTCATCATAATCGTCATCGGTAATTTTTGCACCTTTATGCGTTAAAAAAAAGGCATCTTCTTCGTCTTCCGAGTCTGAATCGTGCAGTGCAAAGGCTGATGCATTGCGTAGCTTGCGCTTGCGTTCCGTTTGGAACCGCGCCATCATTTTGTCCTCTATCGACAATGTCGAATCTTGCTCACCTAATCGCTTGTCCTTGAATACGTTGCTACGATTGCGCGCGTTAAATTCGGTGCCCAGAGTCTTGCGGCGCTTGCGCTCGGCTTCGGCACGTGCGGCAGCCACGTTACGACCGGCGCCTTTAACGCGCCGTCCAATAACTTCGTGCTTTTGTTTTGTAGCATTTCCACGTACGTCAAACGGGTTGCTTCCCTTAGAGCTACTAGCACGCACAAATCCATGCTTCGGGTACTTGCTTGAAACCTTCTTGCTGCTGCTTTTCTTAAGCACCATTGCAGCCTACAAGTGCTGTCGTCCAACCACGTTTATCTTACAATACACTTGATTTACGAAGAAAACTATTATCGGTAACGAAAACTAAAGGGAATATTTCAAAAGGCGGAGAATGTGACACGTTTTGTATAAAACACCAACTGGCACTCATTACTCAACAAATGCCTCAAAGAGCACAAGAGAATGTTTTCATACGTGTGAAAATCGACGTAGAATTTACTCTTCATTTTTTTGCTTTTTTAAATAATATGCTATTAACAAAAGAACATTTTGTACTCAAATCTCAAATTTGTTTATTGATGCCATGTACTTTGATTGGTAGGATTTCTTGAACAGATTTAAAACATTAGTACAATATAGCTAAAAGCTGTTTTCCTTATTTAAAATATATATGTGTACCACAACGTGAATACAAATGATGAGTCGTCTCCCCTTCCTGTGCGCCGTTATTCCACTAGAAATTGGATCCGTTGCCAATTTCCTAACGATTGCATCTGATATTCCAAATCAGAATGAAGTCGTCGATTGGGACGATACTAAAAGTGTTGAAAGAAATCTCGTGACTGTTGACAATGAGATGAGAATGCCTGTAAATGCATTAACGTTGACCGAAAATTTGGAGACTGTCGCAGAGTTGGTTGCGACGTCACTTGCTCAAAACAGCGAGAATAACGCGAAAAACGTGGCGATAATCATGAACCATTGGATGGTTAAAGGTGAACATCCGGACAAAATCTATGGTGACATGGGAAATATTGATTTGCCAACGTTTAACGCGTGGATACACTACATCGATGTGTACCTGTCGACACATGTCAAGAAGTCGATGAATCCAATTTTATCACTTCATCAATATCTTTCCCGTCACTCTGACGTAGTGATCACTGCAATTGCCACAAATGGTCTTGAAACAAGTCATTCCAACTTTTACCGTCAGCTGCTTTCCTATCTGACGTGCTATTGGTTTAATAGCTTTAAAACTACAGACGAAGTCGACATGCTGCTCAAATTAGTTAAGGGGGAACACCTCAATGTGTCTTTTATGAAAGCTGAGTACAAGCAGTATTACGAAAGCATGAGCCATCCTGAGATACTTGGG
>NW_020189293.1:1362198-1363321 GCF_900000015.1 Plasmopara halstedii
CACTGCTTTACCGTCTGGAAAGAGGTCCAAGGAGATATGCTTGATGATCTTGAGTTTCTTTGGGAATGCAACCACTTCTTCCCAGAGAATGCATAATTGTTGCAGCTTCGGCAAGCAGAAGGCCAATTTGTGCTTACAATTCGAAAGCTTGCGCTGACCTACTAAGGTGATCCCACGAGAAGATGCACCCAAAGTGTCATGGCAAGGTGTCAGCTTGTTGACCGTCAACACCAATGGGATCAAGACATATGGACATCTACTGATTGATCATCTACTTGCAAATTATATTTTTTTGCATTTAAGAAACCAAACGATTGCACCATTCATTTTGATACTTTCCAGTTCAACCTTTGATCCCGTTTCAAGCACAAGCTATTCGTCAGTGACCCTGGCGCGGTTAGTGTTTCACTGAAAACACACCGATCTGGCGGTGTGACCCGCCCTGATTTTCCAGGTTTCGACACAGCTACGGAGCCTCAAGAACTGACTGTGCTGGGACGCTATTTGGTCTTTCAACTGGTAGTCGCCAATGCTCCCGTGTATATCTAAAACGTATACTCGGGAGTGGACGATCATAACAAAGCCGTTTTCTTCGACCATCTTCCAGTGGACCGTTTCGAAGATACTGCAACGCACATCGTTCTCGGCGACTTGAATACGCCCCTCAACCCCAGTCTTGACACTTCCAAACCACGCTTGTGTGCTCGCCCAGGACGCAGCGCCCGTATGAGTTGACTAGGTCAGTTGGGTGTTGTTGATGCCTGGCGCATCCAACATAAAAAAACGCATTTTCAGTGGCCCCCAGCCGCGCCAGAACCGACTTGACTACGCGTTGTTATCGGAAGACTTCTGCAACGCACTGTACGGCGACTCCAGGTATTTTGAGCCTAAGGGCGCAGGTGACCACTTAGCACATACAGTGACCCTGCGCTCCACGTCTCAGTCTCATGGATACAGCTACTGGCGTTTCCCGGCGCACCTACTGGATTACTCAGATGTCGTGGATGCCATTCGTGGTAAAGCCCAGCAAGTTCTCAAAGATCTCAATGCTGCATCTAACCCGGACAAGGTCTGGGAACAGTGGAAGAGGTCCATGAGGAGACAGATCCAGGCTCTACAACGT